>NC_143258.1:2970909-3274262 GCF_984573655.1 Nuphar pumila | reverse complement strand
ATCTCTACGGATCGGCTACTCGGCGTATTTTTACGCAACGAGCTCAGGACCTCGTCAAGGCGCTACCACTACTTTGGCGCAACGGCTCTTACAAGTATGATGCCCTTGCAGGTGTCAGGGAGACGAGTCATTCTGACATCGTTCCAACAAAGGACATCATTGTGCCACTTAACTGGTTTTGGCAGCTCTTCTGCCAACCATTCTGTCAACACCTTCTCTGCTCTACCGACAGTAGTGCGACGAACCTTTCTACATTGTAGAAGGCGTTTCATAACTGGGTAGCACTTCTGCTACGTTCTTTCTGAGCCATTCTTAGCTCCTTCAGGAATTTCAGCAGCACTTCCTCTCTTTTACGGAGAAAGCGTGCGTTTCTTTTATCCATTTCAGCGGCATCTCCCCTCTTTGGTGGGAAATCGCTACGCTTAACTCGGGAAATGGATGCGCACCGTTGTGCGTACTTTGCATCCATCAAGGTTGCAGGAACCATGGGCCATAGCTAGGCCATACGTAATTGATTTAGTCTTTACGTAAAGAGCATTTTGCCAAAAGGCGAAGCCTTTCCAATAGGGGCTTCATTCGTCAAGCAGAATCTTGTACGAGGAGCGGTAAGGGAATCGCATGGGCGATTTTGGAGTTGATCTCCGTTTGAACGCTTACTTACGCGCCATATATGTAATATAAGCAGAAGCCTGTGCTTTATACAGCGGCGGCGTAAAGGAAATGCATATACTATTGTTCAGGGTGTGTAACTGAACGAAATATTCTACATATATAACAAAGCAGAAGCCTTGGCATCGTTCGACGCGATGACGTAAGTAAATACATTGCAGAAAGCAGGAGCCTTGGCATCGTTCGACGCGACGGCGTAAGTAAATGCATAATCGGAAGTGCAGTAATCGGAAGTACAGAAAGCAGGGAGCCTTGGCATCATACGACGCGACGGCAAAGGTAAATTACATGGCCTGTGCGATATAAGACGCGTCGGCAGTATCAGCAGATATACACCTAAATCTGTATCCAACGATAGTTACGAGGCGAGCGAGTGAACACCGAAGTGTCCTAGAGGGCTCAACCAAGAACTAGGGTGAGATACTATTTTGAAGAACGCATATACTGCGTATTCGAACATATATATCCGACGATAGTTACGAGGCGAGCGCGTGAACACCGAAGTGTCCTAGAGGGCTCAACCAAGAACTAAAGTAAGATACTACTTCAGAAAGTATATGCTATATACAAACAATCAAATACTTGAGAGAGATGGTTTAATGAAGCGAACTTACTTCAATTTGAGGAAGAAACGACTCCGATTGCTTCAAACGCTTCGAACGAGGCTCGACTTCGAAAAAGGATCAACTTCGAACTTCGGACGAAAAAGGACTTGGACTTTGACTTTGAACCAAACCAGGTTCAAGTCAAGTCAACTGGGTTCAGACTTAGGTCAAGTAGGTTCAGACCTAGGTCAGGTGGGTTAGGACCAGGTCAGGTGGGCTCAGGTGGGCTAGGCTAGGTAGGGGAGGTTTGGAAAAGGAGGAGAGAGAGAGGGGTTGGCGATTTTCTAAAGGAGGGGGGGGTCCTCTATTTATAGGTTCTGAAACTTGGGCCCCAAGTTTCAGAATCCCCTCTTTACCCTTGGGCTTTTCTGAGAATCCCTTCCATGGAAGGTGCTGGAAGGAGCTGGAAGGCTCTGGAAGGTGCTGGAAGGTGCTGGAATATTCTAGAATCTTCTAGAATATTTTCTGAGAAATATTTCTGTGGGTCCCACCCATATTTCTGTGGGTCCCGCAAGAATTTCGGGTTTTCGGCGATTTTTTTCCGAAAAATTCTGAGTACGCCATTATCTTCGTATTGATGCCACTAAGAAAGTTGGCTCGCAGGAATCCTTTGATTTTGTTCAGATAGGAAGTTATGGCTTCTAGAGTGTTTGAGCATATATTCGCGATTCGACGAATATCCTAAGTGTAACTGGCTCGCAGGAATTGATTCGTTTCGCATTCTGAGAAAAATGCCATTTTTACCGGTAAATGCCTCATGAATTTTATTCAGATATTTTCTGAAAAATTGCGGGTCTTACACCTTAAATAGAGGACGAGATCCGCATTTAATGTGGAAGACTAAACATCTTGCACAATTTATAATGCACCTGAAGCGCATTAGCACAAATCGCTATCCACCTGAAGCCACAAATCACTATCCAGTGACTACTATAAATTGCTATGCAGCGATACCATAAATCACTATGCAGCAATACCACAAATCTCTATCCATCGACTACTACAAATCGCTATGCAGCGATACCACAAATCGCTATCCAGCGACTACTACAAATCACTATGCAGCGATACCATAAATCACTATGCAGCGGGTACTGCAAATCGCTATTCAGGTTAAAGCACTCTTCGTCAAATCGTTGATCCTCAAACTCTGAACAACTGAATCGTCATTCAGTTGAGAGGACTTCTACAAATTGCTATCTAGTGAATATGAAAATCATCCTCAAGAAGATCAGGTGTCGTGCTTGGAATTCAGCAGCGATACTGAATGTGCATCGAACCAATGGATCCCACAAAGGAGGGAAACCCAACAATACCTTCTTCACCTAATCAACACTGCACTCGATGAAGAGCTATTCTTTAGCATTGCCAACCATAGTTGGCCAACTCATGACTCGGTCTCAGATCGCCCAATCCTTGACTTATGAGTCAGTGGGTTGACTTGGTGACTCGAACTAGTTAAGACTCTATATTTTATAGTGTATGCACATGAATAAGGCATGAAAATAAGTAAACTTCATGCGAATATGTTAACTGTGAAGTTAAAAACACATAATTATACCTGATTATTAACTTTTTTCATTGAACAATATTAGATTTTTTATAACAAGTGATTTTATATAAGAATTGATCATTAAAATCATAAAATACATGATATAAAAATTATAATCAGCATTAGGATGACCCATTATGAGTCTGATCTGAGCCCACTCAGGCGATTCCCTAGTCGATTCGCTGATTTTGCTGTTAATTTTGGTAGAAAGTTCCAAAGCTTGGCAAACGTGAAGTTTCCAGCAAACGTTCCTCGTACCATAGATCGGCACTTCTTCTTCACAGTGGGAATTAGTAGTCTTCCTTGTTTTAAAATCAAACATGTCAAGGTCCCAATGGAACTAAATTCTTGGCCTATATCAACAATGTCTCTTTTGTTCTTCCAACTACTGCACTTCTTCAAGCTTACTTCTTTGATCAATCTGTTGGAGTCTATGCTAATGATTTTCCTAGCCAACCTCTTGTTCCTTTCAGTTATACTAGCACTCCACCAAACAATACTCATGTTATCAATGTTGAGTTGGTGATGCAAGATATCAACATTCTGGGAGCTGAGAATCGTCCCCTCACTCTTCATGGCTTCAATTTCTTTGTGGTAGGACAAGGGTTTGGGAATTATGATCCAAACAAGGTAACCCTCAATTTCAATTCAGGTTGATCCAATGGAGCGCAATATTATCTTAGTGTCGAGTGAAGGATGGGTGGCAATTCGATGTTTGGCTGACAACCTAGGTAGTAAATTGGTGGAAGAATGAACTCTCTCTCTCTCTCTTTCTCATCAAGCATGTTTTAAATGCGATGCCAGAATTTCTTATGTCTATGTTCCTTATGCCTATGGGGATCAATAAGAAGCTCTCTGGGTTATTGACCAGGTTTCTGTGGTCTGGGCAAGGTAATAATAAAAAGCGTCACCTTGTGGGTTGGGACACTATAAGGTTGCTGTAGAATAGAGGGGGGGTGGGGATTTCGGACTCTAGGTTAAGAAGTATTGTTCTGGTTGTTAAGCAAAGTTGGTTTGCGCACCAACCGGGGTCCGCTTGTACAAATCTCCTTCAGGCTAAGTATGGATCAGTGAAGTCTTTGTTTGGGGGTCAGCGTGCGATTAGGTCGCCCCTCTCGCATCTGCGTAGATCGTGGATTCAAGCTTGGTCTACTGTGTGGGGTGGTGAGGGCGACGACGTCGCTCAGAGCCAGTTCCTTTGTAGAGCGATCGCCCAGAACGGCTCCTTCCGCACTAGAGACACCTACCTTTCTCTCCTTCCGGCAGGTGTGAATCGGTTCCATACGAGGATTATCTGGAGCAAAGGTCATCCTCCGAGAGTGTGCTTCCTTGCTTGGCTTATTTTGCAAGATCGAGTGCAAACGGATAGCTTCCTCAAGTCTATAAGTTTCTGTATTATGAGTAAATGTGCTCTCTGTAAGGGGGGCGAAGAATCTGCGCTGCACCTATTTTGGGAACGTCAGGTGTTTCAGAATATCTTTAAGGTTACCTGGAATAAGCCAGTAATGTGCGTGCGTCAGGAGTGTTTCATTGTGGACCTTTTGTGGGGACCCCAGCCAGTTCGTAGATGTAAAAGTTGGCGGATCATTTGAAGAACTTGGTTGCTTTCCTCCTGGTGGGTTGTTTGGATGTTGCACAACAATGCTATTTTCAGGCAGATCCTGATTAATTTCAACAAGTTAGTAAATTATATTTTGGCGGATGTATACGCCTCGTTACGCATCTGTCTTTCTGATCTTCAGTGTCACTTTCCGCTAAGGCCTCCCTTGGATCTGGACTGATCGCCTCTGTTTCTGATTTATATTTTGTGCTCTCTTTTTTGGCTTATGTGTTCTTTGTCGGTCTGGGTCATGTGTGTTTTGTTTGCCAGTTTCAACGTCTGTTGAACCTGTCATAATGTTGATCTCTCTCTCTCTCTCTCTCTCTCTCTCTCTCTCTCTCTCTCTCTCTCTCTCTCTCTCTGCATAGTTGTGTGCACGGGGGCCTAACACTTATGAGTGTTTGCCCTTTTAATAAGGTGGGCAGTACATTTGGACCCCCTCGAAGGGTAGGGTGGGGAAGATTTTGTAGGAGGAGCTACCTTTTTTTTAGGTAGGAGGTTGCCCTTGTTGGACAGAACACTCGTAAGAGTGTTCTGCCCCAAACATTGGATCTTCCTTTCTCTCTCGTCATCTATATATATAGAGTAATGTATTTTTTAAGCCCTATTTTTAGTGTAGGTCATGTTAGGCTCCTTAAAAAATTATAGTTTTATGTATTTTTTTCACAACTAACACTCTAGATGTGATTTGTTTAACAAGAACTGCCTTTTGGATCACTAGAATCTGACCTTCATACAAGTTTTTTTCAGTGATTTAAAGTCAATGGCTATGAAGGTACCAGTTTTTTCTGGCTCAAAAAATATATTTTTTCATCGAAAAAACATGACCAAGAGTTGATTCCCACTAAATCGAGCATGTTAAACACATCTAACGGTTCAGATCATAAACCACTTAAAAACTATGGGGCAGAACAAGAAATAGGGCTTAATATGTTCAATTCTCATTCATATATATATATATATATATGCGTAATGTGTTCTTTAGGCCCCCCTTTTTCGTTATGTCTGGTCAGGCCCCTTCAAAATTCATAGTTTTAAGTATTTTTTCTCATGTCTAACACCATATATGTGATCTATTGGTTTTGTTTAGTGACAACCGGTTTTTAGATCACTAAAATCTGACCTGTATACAGGTTTTTTCAGTGATCCAAAATCAATGGATATGAAGGTACCAGTTTTTTCGAGATCATAAAAATATATTTTTTCATCAAAAAAACATGATCCAAGAGTCAATTCCCACTAAATAGAGAATGCCAAATACATTTCAGATCCATCATAAAACACTTAAAACCTATGAGGCAGAACGAGACACATGTTTATATATATATATATATAAGAAAGTTATTTTTGTTACCCTGGTGGTAAGGAAACCCCTACTTGGAACTTATAGTGTTTTAATTAATCTAAACTAATAGACGTGTTCATCATGGTTAAAAATATTAGAAATTAACTCTTAGATCACATCTTCTTAATGTGAAAATACAATTTTATGATGGTTGAGAATTTAGTATATTGTAGACTGTTGATTTGTTTAACTCCTGCAAAATCTTACATTCACGGTGAGCTAACATGATCCAAGAATCAATTTCTTCTAATCCAAACATGTAGATCACATCTGCATAGTTGGATGCGCAAAAAACATTGAAAATTATAAGTACTACAGTTTTTCACTAAGACGGACATGTGATAGCAAATATATATATATATATATATATATATATATATATATATATATATATATATAGAGAGAGAGAGAGAGAGAGAGAGAGAGAGAGGGGTTAATGTGGAGTGGCACTTTTATTTTGCCCCTGGCTTGCAGTCTTAATTAGTTTTAATTGACCCAATCAAAGTTGGGGCAATGCAAATGGTTCAGATCTTGGATCATAAAATAGATTGAGGAGTCAGATCAGAAACAGCCAAAATTTGCAAAAACTTCATTTCAATCCCAACCGTTTGCAACCCTAGGAAATTTCATCAGCTTTAAACAATAAATTTTTTTTTTTTGACAATTACTTGCATGGTGCTCAGGTGTGTGGTTCATGCATTGCCGCATGGAGGTGCATACCTAACCAAAAGTTGTCGCCTCCACCTTCCGATCTTCCATATTGTTGACGTAGATGCCACCAACCAGTTTTTCAGGGCATATTTGGCTTTTGGCCTTAGGCTCTGACTGTGTGCTGAGAATTTCAGTCTCATTGTGTTTTTGACCAATTTGGGCACTCTTTTTTATTATTTCAGAAGACATCCTCTTATTTTGATTGACACTGATGAAAAATAAGTGCAAGAGTAATTTGTTGATGATTTTCTTGTCATAAATATAGCAAAAGTAATCAGAGAGAGTGTGTCACCTTCTCTCACCCGCTGCACTTGGTGAGAGATGCTTGGTTGAATAGAAAAGAGGGTTAAATCCGTTCCGAACGACGACGTTTTTCACCTTTTTGCTCTGATGTATATACTTCTTTGGCACTCTAGAGTGCTCCCACAAGGCCTTGCGGCTTAAGAACCCCATGTATTCAGACCCTCTCTTCCCCTCTTGATGTATTTTGCTTTCAAGTATCTATAAAGAAGCTTTTTGCATCCTTGTCTTTTTGCTCTCTTTATGTTTGTGCATGCACATACTCTTGCTTCTGCTCGTGCGCATGTGCTATGCATTGTTTGTGCACTTAAAAAGCCTGTTTTCGGTGTTTGCAAATTCCTGAAGCTACGTCGAAGGGGATTTTGCTTTTAAACCCGTGACAAGTTGGTACCAGAGCCTTGTCGACATTGGGAGTGACAATGGCACCAAAGAAGAATGTCAAGACCCCTTCAGGTAGTATGGTTCTTGCTGAAGAAGATTTCATAGCCGATGATCGAGTGTCAACTATCTTGTGCGATGCTGCGGAGCTGACTGGGACAGTGACCAACATGGAGAAGTTGGTTAATGGAACTTGTGTCGCTTTTAATGATCTCAATGCAGAGATCGAGACAACAGTAGAGGGAGTGGAAGACTCAGTGGAAAGTCTTGTCATTAAACTTTACTCAGTGAAGGACTTTTCTACCAGATTTGATAATCTGTTGGGTAGGTTCAACATCATAGCTGCTGAATTGGATGTTGTCCGACGAAAGAATGAACAGTTGGAGCGACAGTTGAGGACTGCCCTGGCTGGCGGCATTACGACATACGTGGATAAACCACGTTACAGGCTATCTGAGCCTGCAAAGTATAAAGGCACGCGGGACTCAAAGGATCTCGAGAATTTTATCTATGAGATGGACCAGTTTTTAGAAGCTACAAGGATATAGGAGGACGCAGAAAGGTTGCGGACCGCAACAATGTACTTTACGGATGAAGCGATTTTCTGGTGGAGACATTGCTTGGGTGATGTTCGACGGAGATTGGTTCCTATAGTCTCATGGGAGGATCTCTAAAAAGAATTGTGAGACTACTTTCTACCTAAAAATCAAGAGAAAATGGCCCACAAAAGATTGTTGGCATTGAAACAAACAGGGTCAGTGCATGACTATGTCAAGGCATTCTCTTCGATAATGCTGAAAGTTGAGAGAATGGATGATCAAGATCGATTGTTCTATTTTGGTAACGGGCTGCAAGGATGGGCAAACCAAGAACTCATTCGGCACGACCCTGCAACGCTAGCTGAGGCGTTGGTGGTTGCAGAAAAACTTGTCGATCTTGATAGGAATGACTTTGCATTTCAAGGCAGACAGCAGGGAAATGATCGCAACAATCGAAGGGACAACCGAAGGAATGACCAATGACAGAATGCTGGTCTGGGGAACCAGCAGAATCATGGTCGAGAAGATGGCCAAAATAATAGGCGACAATTATCATCGTCGTGACTGTCGTATCTGCCACGAAGATCATTGGCAGGATACATGTCCCAACAGAAACCGCGGTCAAGGGAATGGAGATAATCACGCACCCCGAGCTGCGAATGTTGTCCAGGGTGAGGAAGAAGATCAACCTGCAGAGGTGCCAACAATTGGTGTAATGTAGATGATGAATGCAGTAAAGGTCGCAACTGTTGCGAAACCGACAATATGCGAAGAGTTTATATACTTGGAACTTTTGCTCAACAGAAGGCTTACCAAGGCATTGGTAGACACTGGCGCCACACATAACTTCATCTCGCGTGAAGAAGCAAAACAGTTGGGATTATAGTGGGAACGGAAAGAGAGCCGCATGAAAGCGGTTAATTCAGAGGCTAAGACCATTTACGGCGTCGCTCGTGATGCACCAGTGTGGATCCATAACTGGTCAGAAGGATCACGTTATCAGTCGCACCTATGGATAATTTTAAAGTCATCATCGGGATGGAATTCTTGAGAAGCAACAAGGCAGTGCTGATGCCACACCTTAACTTTGTCAGCTTTGAGAGTGAGAATCAGCCCTGCATGGTTACTGCGATAGCAGGGAAGCCCTATAAGCGCTTGGTGTCTACGGTCCAGTTGAAGAGAGGCATGAAAAGCGGTGACAAGACTTTTCTTGTCACAATCCATGCTACGTACGAGGAAAAAGAAGCCACGGATGTCCCAGAGGCTTTAGCGCCAGTATTGAAGGAGTTTGATGATGTTATGCCCGCCGAGATGCCGAAGAAGTTACCTCCGAGACGTGAGGTAGACCATCAGATTGAACTAGTACTAGGTGCACGGCCACCCGCAATGGCTTCTTATCGCATGGCAATTGCTGAGCTGCAGAAATTACGCAAACAATTGGATGATATGCTCAAAGCAGGGATCATCCAACCATCCAAAACTCTCTTTGGAGCACCCGTGTTGTTTCAAGCAAAGCATGATGGGTCAAAGCGGTTGTGCATCAACTATAGGGCACTAAACAAAATGACGGTGAAGAACAAGTACCTGCTTCCTTTAATCGCAGACTTGTTTGATCAACTTGAAAAGGCAAAAGTCTTCTCTAAGTTGGATTTGAGATCTGGATACTGGCAAGTCAGAGTTGCAGAAGGGGATGAGCCAAAGACTACTTGTTTAACGTGATATGGGCGTTCGAATTTCTTGTCATGCCCTTTGGCTTGACGAACGCGTTCGCTACCTTTTCAACCTTAATGAATAAGATCTTTTACCCGCACCTTGACAAGTTTATCGTAGTGTACCTGGACGATATAGTAGTATACAGTGACATGATGGAGCAGTATGTTCAACACCTTCATATTGTGTTTTAGACTTTGAAGGACCACAAGTTGTATGTCAAGCAGAAAAAGTGCGTATTCGGCCAAAAGAAATTTCATTTTCTTGGGCATATTGTGGGAGGAGGGACTCTCAAAATGGACCACAGGAAGATTGAGGCTATTCAAGTATGTGAGTCACCCTCTAAGATTTCAGAGTTACGCTCCTTATTGGGGCTTACAAATTATTACTGATGCTTCATCAAGGGATACTCGCAGATTGTTGCAGCGCTCACAGATCTGTTGAAGAAAGATAGACCATGGATATGGTCTGATGCCTGCCAGAAGGCTTTTGATGAATTGAAGCATGCCCTGACAGAGGAGCCAGTGCTAAAGTTGTCCGACTGTCGGCAACCGTTTGAAGTGCAGACTGATGTGTCTGACTGCGCTATTGGTGGGGTGTTTCTTCAAGAAGGGCATCCTATCGCATTTGAAAGCAGAAAGATGAATGACACTTAGCATCGATACACTGTGCACAAGCGCGAGATGTTGGTGGTTGTGCATTGTCTTTGCACATGGAGGCATTATCTTTTGGGGTCGCAGTTCGTTGTACACACTAACAACGTTGCGACAAGCTACTTTCAAACTCAGAAGAAGCTGAGTCCAAGGCAAGCGCGCTGGCAGGATTTCTTGGAAGAATTCGATATGGCCCTCGGATACAAGCCAGGCAGAACCAATGTTGTGGCCGACGCCTTGAGTCGGAAGGTGGAACTCGTAGCTTTGCTCGCTTGGGACGGCAGTGTAAGCCAACCGACGAGCGATCTTCTCGAACAGGTGCAAGAAGCTTCAAAAAGTGACCTGATGGCTCAACAATTATTGGTGAAGAAAGGAAAGACGCAGAGATTTTGGCTAGAGGATGATTTGCTCCAATCAGCGGGCAACCGTCTATATATTCCGCGGTAGGATACCTTGAGGAGGCGCTTGATGCACGAGTGCCACGATACTACTTGGGCGGGTCATCCAAGGCAACAGAGGACCTTAGCATTTTTAGAACTCGCATTCTACTGGTCGTAGATGCGCGATGATGTAGATGCTTATGTGCGGACTTGCTTGATTTGCCAACAAGACAAGCCCATCAATCAGAGACCCAGTGGACTACTAGAGCCCCTACATGTGCCAAGTCGTCTGTGGGAGTGCATAACCATGGATTTCATTGTGAGCTTACCGAAAGCACATGGTTGTAGTTTGATCTACGTGGTTGTGGATAGGTTCTCGAAGTATGATGTCTTTATGCCTGTCCCTACCACCTGCTCAGCTGTAGATATTGCAAAGTTGTTCGTGCAGAACGTAATTAAGTATTGGGGAATTCCTGAGAGCATCGTCAGTGATCGTGATGCACGTTTCACTGGCAAGTTTTGGCGAGAAGTGTTTCGCTTAATGGGGACAAACTTGCATTTTAGCACAAGTTTTCACCCCCAAACCGATGGACAAACAGAGAGAATAAACGGTATGCTAGAGGAATACATGTGGCACTTTGTCAGTGCCAACCAAAGGGATTGGGTTGATTTACTTGATGCGGCTCAATTCTGCTACAACCTTCAAAAGAGCGAGTCCTCCGGCCATAGTCCATTTGAAGTCGCAATCGGACTACAGCCGCAAACTCCGCACTCCCTTGCTGTGCGAGGATATGGGAAAGCACTTTATGCATATCAGTTCGTCAGGAACTGACAAGACCAGGCAGAGTTGGCGAAGGCATACCTAAACAAGGCAACCAAGCGAATGAATAAATGGGCAGATAAGAAGTGTCGTCCAGCAGAATTTCGTGTTGGAGACAAAGTGTTGGCCAAGCTCTTTCCCGACCGCACAACTATCTTTCGGGGACACAACTGAGGCCTTATTCGCAAGTATGATGGTCCCTTCACCATTATCAAACGTGTGAGAAACTTAGCATACCGACTGGACTTGCCAGCAAACTTTCAAGTGCATCCGGTATTCCACATATGTGACTTGAAGTCATTCCACGAAGATAAAGGAGATCGTCAATGGAGCATGCATCAACGTGCTCTGATCCCGCAGTGGGCTCCCTCAACAGTCAATGTACCAGGCAGAGAGCCAGAGGTCATCATCAACCATTTCAACAACTATCTAGGGAAAGTCAAAAAGTGCTTAGTGCAGTGGAAGGGATTGTCAGAATGTGAAGCCACCTAGGAGAAAGCCAGCAGCATGTTTCAGCATCGACATCTTGTAGAAGGTTATCATGAACAATTGGCGTCGAGGACGATGCCAACTCAGGCGGGGGAGCATGTTTCAGACTGCTACATTTTTCACATTTTTTGCTCTGATGTATATACCTCTTTGCCACTCTAGAGTGCCCCCACAAGGCCTTACGGCTTAAGAATCTCGTGTATTCGGATCCTCTCTTCTCCTCTTGATGTACTTTGCTTTCAAGTATCTATAAAGAAGTTTTTTGCATCTTTGTCTCTTTGCTTTTTTTGTGTTTGTGCATGCGCGTACTCTTGCTTCTGTTAGTGCGTGTGTGCTATGCATTGCTTGTGCGCTTAAAAGGCCTGCTTTTGGTGTTTGCAATTTCTCAAAGCTACGTCGTGGGGGCTTTCGCTTCTAAACCCAGTGACAGAATTGAACCCTTTATTGAATTGAGAAGCTTTCTCATTTTATTCTTTCTCGATGTTTGTTTCTTAATGACCAAACAATTGGATTTTTTAGATTAATACCGTTCCTATTTCAATAGCTATTTCGGATTTTATCATCGATGTGTTTCAGAGCTATCCCTTCAATTATTTCTGGGTTGTGGATAATCAGTGAAACAATTCAAAAATAATTGATTGATACAAGACTGATTAGACTGGATTTTGACAACGTTGGGACAACATATCCATCTATATAAACCATAAAGGTTTGGTAATCTTTCCTATTGCAACAGCAAAAAGGAACTGGTTGAGTGCTTTCACCAAAGCATAGCAATGTTGCAAATCTTGTGATAAGCATTGAAAAGAAAGTGACCACCTTCCCATGAACCCCCTTCAGATACACTTAATAATAACGCAGGAAGATAACCTCGGTGAAATTTAAGCTCGAGACATCTACGTGGTTACCGTAGTGTCTTCTAACCAATGTTGTCAGTATCGGCAGAAAATCGATATGATACTAACCTGAATTAGATATTTTTAATAAATATGAAAATTATTTAAAATTAATTTTTAATATTATTTTAATGGTTTTAACACATGTCACATTCTGATTGACACAAAATACTTTTTAATTATTTTTTAACCGATTTAAGCTGATTCACCTGAATAATTGACCAAATCGATACTGATACTGACAACATTGCTTATAACCATGCAGTGGGTGTCATCGGGTTTACCCAAACTAAACCCTATAGGATCCGGGTATGGTGATAAATAAGAAGACCCGAGTCTGGACCCGAAGGTCCGATTAATACATGGACCCAGGTATAGTTTGTAAAATTTTATACCAGAGCCGACCCAAGTTCCGATTAAGACAGGCAATTTTTCAATGTAAAAATGAAAAAAAAAATATGGTTTTGCCGGGTATGGTCTGGGTCCGGTTCATGCAGTTCTTAACAGGTCCGAGTATAGTTTTTCTTACAGTGAACCCGATTAGACCTGAGTTTGAAGCCGATAGCATACTTAGCCATCTAAATCTGGAAACGATGAGCATATGCAAATGGGCTTAGCTGTGAACTCTACTGGATGAGGAAAGTACCTATTTATTTTTATTTTGTTTTGAAAGGCAAGGTGGGGTTTTGCAGATCACCTATCAGTTATACAATGGTACCATTTGGTTTTGAACCTGCAACGTCTCAACACAAGGTGACTTGCACTAGCTGCCTCCTACGCAAACGGGCTTAGATATGAACTGTGTCAAATGGATCCAGGCACTTTCACTGCTTTCTTTACAAATCTGATTCTGCAGATGTACAATATGATCCATTTGTTAGGAACCAGAACACTTTTCTTTTCTTTTGATATTTGCACAGAGAAACCAACACTTAAATCTTGTGATTTGGAAGATAAAAAATAAAAAAAAATAACCTTGAATATTCATAAAAATTTTGGGTGGTTTATTTTAAAACCCTACAATTCTCAGAAAGTCACTGACAGCAAAATATTGATGGTTGATGTGTGATGGGTCACTAACACCAATTAACAAGTGGACCCCAACTCCTCAGGCCATGTGGCAGCCACGTGGAAGGGTAGACTCAAATCATCATCACACGTGGCAGCTATTATTACTCGAGACCGACTACCTTGCTAACTAAACCCTGAGTATCGGATCTTCTCTCATCTCATCATTGAGGAGTTCTAACTTGTAAAAGCCATTCAGTCTCATGGATCAGTAGGGCTGGGAAACAAGCCAAGCTGCTGGTGACTCAGTTCTTGTTGGGCTCGTAAAGAGATCATTTAAACTCGTGAAATAGGCTTGGCAAGTTGAATATGAGCAAGGTACTCGGCTTTGCTCAACTTATATAAACTCGTTATGCACTAAGAAAAATAGAATTTAGATATATTTTATATGTTTTTGTAATTTTATTATTTTCAGCTCTAAAACAATGTATTTTTTCTATAAACGAGTTAGCTCGAACTCAAGTTTGCTCACCACAAGAATGAGTCAAGCTTGAATACTTCAACCGTGTCTCATTCAACTAGATTAGCTCTCTCTCTCTCTCTCTCTCTCTCTCTCTCTCTCTCTCTCTCTCTCTCTCTCTCTCTCTCTCTCTCTCTCTCTCTCAGGGTAGTGTTGCCCAGCTGAACCCATGGTCCTACCTATGGTTGTGTCTAAATTGGGTTGGGTAATCTTTAATTACTTAAAAATAAATAGTATTAGTTTTAAACTAACCAGGTTGTGCCTATTCTTAAATTGGGTTGGGTAATCTTTGGTAAATTTTAAAAGCTGTGGTCATCTTTTTTTTTTTTGAAAGGCAAGCTGGGGTTAGGAAGACTCCTACCAGTTATACAACTATACCATTGGGTTTTGAACATGCAACATCCCAACACAAAGTGACATATACTAGCTGCTCTTACCAGACAAGCGAAACCCCCAGTAAAGTTGTCATTCTTAATTACCCAGGTTTTGCCTAAATTTGGGTTGAGTAATCAGGTAACTTTTAAAGGTAAGTGGTCCTTAAATTGGGCTGGTTAATCGTTGGTAACTTTTAGAAACAGGTAGACTCAAGGGGTTTGCCGTAGTTGGATGGGGGCCTAGAATGTTTGATGGGCATTCTAGGTTTAAATCCCATGGGTGTCACTCCCTGCTTAAGTTGAAGCTTGTCGACTATCCGGGGTCAAGGGGTAAGCCTACGGAGTTTGTTATGGTTCGAATTTTAGAAGATGGTACGGATCTGAACTCCAAGATTCGCACGCCTTACTTTGCAGACATGCATTGAGAGTTGTTTGTGCCTAAGTGGGACTCAAAAGAGTGATATGACAGTTGTTGTGTTATTTTCACATGTGAAAAAGTCGATGAATATATATATGTCCATACAAAAAAGAAGAATCTAACACATGTACATATCATAACTAAGGAGAACCACCCAATGGGGCCCACATGTAGACGTCTAATTGGATGTTCTCCTCTCTCTAGATGCTTCTCAAGTTAATTAAGTAGAGAATAATTATGTATTTTTTAATTAATTAAAATTTTTAATTAATGTAAGACTTTTGATAGAGATTAGCTTCTAGAATCATCTCTCTAGTTTAGTTTTTATTTCACAGTAAGATTCTTTTGTGGCTTATGGATTAGTTGTTTTCTATTTAATATTTATTGACTCTATCCCAGACATCTCATCTATAAATAAAGGTTTGGAGACTCCCTTTTATGCATTTAATTATATTAAGGTTTTGCAAGTTCTCTCTCTAGCCATTCTCCTCTCTGGATGATCTCTCTCACACAACTCTCACTCTCTCCCCTTTGATCATCTCTATTTTACGGTAGACCAGACCCTAAGGGTTGACTGTCCAACCCACTTCAAGAGCTTGAGCTCCCTTAGTATCCTGAACAGTGTGTGCTTGCTTTCTTGACGAGCTAAGTAGCATCTTCGCATTGCAAATTATATGTCTGAGTTCTAGAACGTGAGGAACTCCTTCTCAACCTATTACAAACCAACAGGGTACTATTATGGCCTCTCTATAGTATTAGATTTTTTTTTACCAATTTTCTTGAATAAAAAATCCAAGATTGCACTATGTTGA
The DNA here is from genome assembly GCF_984573655.1 of Nuphar pumila. NCBI lineage: Eukaryota > Viridiplantae > Streptophyta > Magnoliopsida > Nymphaeales > Nymphaeaceae > Nuphar > Nuphar pumila. The sequence continues at coordinate 3,258,483 of NC_143258.1, read as the reverse complement.
TTCGAGTAGATGGATAGTTTGACTCATTCTCTTTCACCTGCCTCTTCAATGATGCACCTCTCTTACCTCCTACAGCTATACAAGACCCTTACACATGTTCTTAGGTCATCCTAGAACCCCTAGACTAGGTCCTTTCAGTTTTGAACTGAAATGCATACCTAAATGCATATTGAACCCAAATCATACCAACTCGATTTAGCTATTTGACCCATTCTCCTTTACCTGCCTCTCCAATGATGCAGTCTCACCTCTCTTACCTTTTACACCTACACATGACCCTTACATACATTCTCAAGTCACCTTAGAACCCATGGATCATGTCCTTTCAGTTTTGGACTGAAACTCATACTCAAATGTGTACCAAACTCAAACCATACATACTCGATTTAGCAGTTTAACATTTTTTTACTGTTTTGCCTTAGCCGCAACAACAAGAAACCTCTGACCTCTTTCACACTGTGTCCACTAGGGTTCAGCACACCCGACACATGTATTACAGGTCCCACGATCCAAAAACTGTAGGTTCAATCATCTTATATATGTTGAATTCAAATTTCAATATTTGTCGATCAGGAACCTAGACTTACATTTTGGTTCCTCTTTTGAGCCCTCTGGTTTAGAGTTTTCAGAATTGCTATTAGAGCAAACTTGTGCAAATATAGCAACTGACGCCCTCCAACATTGATAAGACATAAAAAATCTACAAGTATGTGAAACAGGCATGGGTGATTGTCGAACAGGCACAAGTTGAACTTTTTTACAACGTCAAGCGAGCACAAAGCAAGAAAGCCACTTAAAGCTTATTGAGCGATTAATTACAGATCTCATGGATTCCATTAATGCCCTCTCTCTCAATAATTAAAGCTTCACTTTTGTCGATGGATTCATGGAAGGCCTGAATGGATCGATTCTCGAGGATTCAAAACGACTTCGCATGAGGTATAGGTAAGAAACCTCATTTTGAAGTCCCTTCTTTTGCTGGTGAGAATGTGCGTGAGTGGATTTTTAAACACAAGCACTTTTTCATGTGTCACAACATTTTCCATGACACACATGATGCTGAAGTGGTTGTCCCGCCTGAAAGGTAGTGCTCTACGCTTGTACGAGTGGCTTGACATCGTACACGATAAGTCCTTTTGGGGCAACTTTGACAAGAATATTATAAAAAGATTTGAACCCATGGTGTTGGTAAATCGCCATCTGGAGCTTAAGAATCTCAGACAATAGGGTAGCCTGGATGAGTTCCAATCAAAGTTCAAAAATTTATGTACACTTTTTCCCCTAGTTGATGATGAGACCTTGTTCGGGTCTTATGTTGGTAGATTGCAAGAGGATCTTTTTAAAGAGGTCCTTGTTACAGTGATGAGAACTCTTGACCGCAAGGTGGACAAGCTTCATAATAAGAAGCAAAGAAGGCTCCATGTAGTACGAAAGCCAAATTAGCCAATCGATTTTTGTGATCGCTCTTCAAGTAACCCATCTGAAACAGCGCTATCTAAGGGTGTGATGTCATCTCTCAAGATGCAATGAATCACATGTGTACAGCATGAAGAACACCTTAAGAAGGTTGATGCTTCAACTAAAATGAGAAATGGTTCAAGGGTCACACATGCAAGCACTACCACATTTTTCAAGTGGAAGAATTAGATTCTGAAGAAGATGAGTCATCTAAAGATCATTCGAACAATGAAGATGGAGCTTGCCACAATGTATTCTATGTTGCACTCTCACGCACCTCTATGTCTAACTCCATGTGGATACGGGGCTTGCTAGGCAACCATAAGGTGGTCACTCCTATTGATATTGCGAGCACTCAAAACATCATTCGCAAGGGTGTAGTTCAAGAACTCAAATGAAAAATTAAAAAGCATCTTGATTTTGATGTGAGAGTTAGAAATGGATCACACTTTCAGTGTGTGGATGTCTTCTCAGATGGATGTTTGCAACTCCACTGAGAAAAGTTGTGCTTGACCTATACATGCTACTTATATATGGTGTGGACATGGTCTTAGGTATGCAGTGGCTACAATGGGCAAGGTATCTTGAAACTTCTTTGTAATGGAGATAGTGTTATGTAGAGATGGAAATGAGGTTATACTTGCTTTCATCTGACCTCCAACGACAGAGAAGATGCAGCCAAGAAGGGCTTTAAAGTTGTCTTGGGGCACCCAATGTGCTTATTTGTATACCATCCAGGTAGTGGAGTCACATTCTGTTCTGAATTTCTTTAATGTCCCTAACTATTGGGCCAAGTATTCTGGTTGTCAGAGGCCCAAATACTTGTTAGAGGAAGCACAAGTGATATTCTTTAACCCAGGTGGTATGGCAATTCAGAGTGTTGTAGTCTTCACTTTGAGGGTAAAGTGGTGTAGAGTGTGGCAGTCTATTATAACTTGAATTCTAAAAGATGATACATATCTGAGATTTAGGATCCACACACTTTTTCCTAGAGGCAGTTAGGGTTGTCTAGTCATAAATGGGACCCAAGGGAGTGATATGGCAGTTGATATGTCTTCTTCACATGTGAAAAAATCAATAAACACATGTTTATACTAGAAGGAATGAGAGCCTAACATATGTCTACGTCAGAACTAAGGAGAGCCACTTGGTGAGGCCCACATGGGGGCATCTAATTAGAGGAACAAGGTGGGACATCCCCCCACCCCTCTAGATGCTTCTCATGTTAATTAGGTTTTCTTTCTTAATTAATTGGGATATTTAATTAATATAAGGGTCCTGATAGAGATTGGCCTTTAGAATCATCTCTCTAATCTAGTTTTGTTTCATAGTAGGATTTTTTTGTGTCTTATGGATGAATTATTTTATATTTAATAATTGTGGACTGTGTCTCAGGCCTCTTATCTATAGATAGGGGTTTGAAGACCTCATTTAATGCATTAAATTATATTGAGATTTCTCAAGTTCTCTCTCTCTAGTCGTCCCTCTCTCTCTCACAACTCTCTCTCCCCCTTGATCCTCTCTAGTTCACGATAGAATAGACCTTAAGGGCTGGCCATCCAACTCTCTTTAAGAACCTGAGCTCCCCCAACATCTCAAACCATGCATTTTCGCTTATCTGGCAAGCCAAATGTTATTTTCACATTATCGATCATGTATCTGAGTTCCAAAATGTGGAAAACACCTTCTCAACATGTTGCAGACCTCCAAAGTACTCCTATAGCATCTTTATAGCCTTATAACCCTTTTTACTAATATTTTAGAACCTGAAATCTAAAATTACGCCTTGTCGATTCGGGTAGATGCGTAGTTTGACCTATTCACCTTCACCAGCCTATCCAATGACCCAGCCTGGCCTTTCTGACCTCCTACACCTATATCATATCCCTATATAGGTTCTTAGGTCACTAAGAACCTATATAGGTCCTTTCAGTTTTAGACCAAAAGCTAGACCTGAATGTGTACCAAACCCAAATTGTACCTACTTGATTTAACTATTTAACCCTATTTGCAATACTTTTCCCTAGTCGCAACTGCGCGAAACATACGACCTCTTTCTCACTATGTCTAGCAGGGTGCAACACCCCCAATATGTGTACCACAGGTCTCACAATCCAAAATCACAAGTTTGATTCTCTTGAGTTCATTGGGCTAATTGTAATATCTTCCTGTTAGGAACCAGACTTACCTTTTGGCCTCTCTTTCGAACCCTCTACTTTGGAATTTTTGGAGGTACTAATAGAGTTTTACTCTGACATAGACAAAGACCGTAAGTATGGTAGGCTAAGCCAGCATGGCTAGGTCTTTGCGCCTGATGTTGTTTCTCCTAGTAAAAAAACACCTTTAGAAACAAGAACTTTTAGTAATATCGTCAACAAAAGGATTGTGTTGCCTCTTTTTTTTGTTAGGTCACTATTAGAACCCTCAAAAAATCATAGTTTTTGGTGTTTTATAGTAGATCTGAACCATTAAATATATTTTTCATTGCTTATTCAATAGAAAATACAATTTTTATTAAGCATCTTTGTGCTTGATGTGTATTTTTAAAAGAAAAAATAAATAAATGGTAGATATTATACTAAAATTTGATGATAAAATATTCACATTTTTACATCAAATCAATTAGAAATAAAGTTTGCTTCTTAATAAATAAACAATGATAAACACATCTAATGGTTCAAATGTATCATAAAATATTTAAAACTATGATTTTTTTGGAGGATCCTAATTGTGACCTAACGAAAAAGGGAGCAGCATAATTACTCGTTAACAACAATGGTTGTAAGAGTAAGGAGCAGGGACTATGTACTTTGTCTAAGGTTGCACATTGGTTGGACTGACTTTATGGATCTGGGCTCACCCAGTTGAGTTGGATTTCATTTTCTTTCTTTTGAATTTCATATTTAGTTTTAAACTCTGTGTGCAAAATTCAAGAATTGGGTTATTTACAAGTCCTAAGCATGGTTACTATGAGTTTTTAAAAATTCAGAAAGCCAGGAAGGATCAGATGCAATCTTATTGCTCACTTTTTAGTGTACTGATGCACAGTATCACATTTCATCTTTAGGTGCAGCAGCACATTAAAAGTGTGCAATTACATTGCACATCATCCTCCCTTCCCAAAAGCTGCTTTAAAAGCATGAAAGTTTGCTCTTCTTTTATATTTCAAAAACTTCATGAAAACCTCTCTGCCCCTAATATAAATAGAAAGTTAATTGATGTTGGACATGCACTTTTCATTTTATAAAAGTTACTATTTTACTAATTTTTATTACAAAAGAAAACTCTGATGTGCACTTTTCATGCCAAAACCCATGAAGCATATTCCTTATATGCTTCCAATATTAACCTATATTCTCTCTATGTCTATGTCAGTTGGATATTTTGGTGTGGAAAAGGTTGGTAGCTCTCTGAAGAGTAAATAATTAGCAAACATATTTGCTGATATTCAAGTTGGAATTGGTCAAGCAAACTTTAGTTTGATTGAGACAATTAAAATATGTCAATTATTGGTCCAGTTATAATTGTACTTTACCCCCATTTTAACCCTTTTTGCTTGAACATATTTTTCATATGTAGGTCTTACAATAAAAAGTACAACTCTAAAGTGAAAAATGAAACCTTTCTAACATGAAAATGTGTTATATATATATATATATATATATATATATAGGAAGACATGATTCTAGGTGGGTCAGTCACAAGGAAAGCCCGTTCGACTGGTGGCGTAAACTATCAAACTGAAGCGCTCTAAACATAGAGGGAATTTTCGGTAGAGCGGTAAAAGAATACTAATGGCAAATAGGCCGACACTGACACTAAAAGATAAAAGCTCATAGAGCAAATGGGATTAGATACCTCAATAGTCCTCTCTGTAAACAATGGATACTAGGCGCTCCATGTATCAAATCATGTAATGTTGTAGCTAACGCGTTAAGTATCCTGCTTGAGGAGTAGGTTGACAAAGATGAAACTCAAAAGAATTGACCCAGGCCCACACAAACAGTGGAGCATGTGGTTTAATTTGATGCAAACCAAAGAACCTTACCCGGGCTTGATATCTTAAAAGAAAGGAGTGCCTTGATGAACATTATGTGTTTATGTGTACAAAAAATTAATTTTATATTGAAGAAAGCGAGCTTTCTATAAGTTTCAAAAGCGCGAAAAGAACCATATGATTTGCGCTGGCGATTTTTAAAAGCTTTGGCAACTATACTTGAATGATAGTCCCTGTCCTAATAGGTTTTTTTGTAGATACTCATTCTTCAAGGCAATGCAGATCTGAGTCCCTGAGTCGAACATGGTCTGGCCCAAAAGCAGCGTGAATATATACACAAGGCATCATTCTGCTGTGCCCACAGATGTACTCAGGTCAGAGGACGGATCAGGTGCAATAACATTGTGCAAATCCATCTGCTTTTGGGTCCCAAGGCTCACAAGTTGTACAACAGCAGATGGAGGGTGCTCAAGTGCAGAGGCACATTGCATTTGTACTATGTGATTTCACATAATCCCAATTCCCCAGGTTGTGCCTAATAGTAGTAATTGTTAACTAACCAGCTTGTGCCTAAATTGGGTTGGGATAATCTTTGGCAACTTTTAAAAATAGCAGTGATTCTTAACTGACCAGGTCTTGCCTAAATTGTGTTGAGTAGGGGTGGGCAGCAGGCAGGGCGGCCTGATGGGCCAAGCCGACCTGACTTGCTATGGGTCGGGTTTGGGCCAAGGTTTTAAGCACCGACCCATTAGGTAATGGGCTGAAACCCGGCCTGTTATATACATGGATCAGACCTGAGTCGGTTCAATGGGCCTGTGTGTTATTTATTATTATTTTAATAATATAATATTTTTAAAATTAACTATTACTATTTAACTAATTAATTACATTAAATTTATGAAAACTAGAAAGATAATTAATTGGGTGCATGAAAAGTTGAGAATTTGTAAATTGTTACTATTTACAAATAGATTTGAGCGGGGGCAGGCTGGTTGGGCCATGAGCTGTTCTTCAAACCCAAGCCCGTTAAAAACCATGCCAAAACCCGGCCCGTTAGTAAACAAGTTGTGCCATCTTTGGGCCAGGCCGCACTTAAATCCCGGCAGGGCCAGCCCGATGTGGGGTAATTCTTGGCAACTTGCAAAAATAGCAAGACGTTTTAACTAGGGGTGGCAAAACCTGACACGACCCGCCAACCCGCCTCTTAGGCAGGTTCGAGTTGGGCAAAAACGAACCCGTTTAATAAACGGGTCGACCCACCTAACCCGTTTATTAAACGGGTCGGGTTCGTGTTAGGGGTATGCCAACCCAGCTGACCCGTTTAATAAACAGGTTAGGCGGGCGGGTCAACCCGCCAACCCGTCCGCTGACCTGCCAACCCGACCCGCAAACCTGACCCACTAACCTGCCAACCCGTTTACCCGACCCAACCCGTTTATTAAGCGGATTGGCGGGTCGTGTCAGGTTACCCGTTTAATAAACAGGTCGGGTTCGTGTTTGCCACAGCCGGGTTCGGGTTGAGGTATGCTGACCCGCCAACCGGCCAACCTGACCTGCCAACCCGACCCTATCGATTGCCACCCCTAGTTTTAACTATCCAAAATTGGGTTGAGCAACCTTTGGTAACTTTTAAAAAGAGTAATGGTTGGTAGGAGCTGTCAGTTCAAGTCTTCTTGTGGTGGGACGTTGCAGATTCAAAACTCAGTAGTACGTTGAATAACTGGTGGGGTCTGCCTAACCCCAGCTTGCCTTTAAAAAAAAAACAATAGTTGCAAGAGTTAGGTGTAGGGGACCCAGATTCAATGTCGTCCAACGTTGCACACAGGTGGGACCCGCTTCATGGAGCAAACCCCCCTCCCCAGTCACTGACCGTGCATTGGCTGGGCCCAGTTGGAAAACCGCTTGAGGTACCCTAGAACTAGGGGGTGTCAACGGGTCAGATCTGGTTCAGACCCAGGTAAGTCTGTACCCAGATCTCCTTTGAGGTGGGCAGTACCAGGTCCACACCATACCTACACCCTATAAGAATTACATGAACCAGACCCGCTTATATCCGGTAAAATAATATTTTTTTTATCTTTTTGTACTGAAAAAAATCACAGATCTTAAGCATAACTCAGGTCGAACCCGAGTCTGGTATGAAATTTCATAGACCATACCCAGCTCTATGTACTAATCAGACCCTTCAGATCCAACCTAGCTTTTAATCAAACCTCCTTTTTTATCCTTTTTAGATTAAAAACTTTCAGATCCAAGGCCGGGCTCAAGTCTGTTATGAAATTTCACAAACCATACCTAGCTCCATACATTTATCGGATCCTTCGGGTCGGACCCAAATTCTAATCGGACCTTGTTATTTATCACCTAACGGTTCAGGGTTAAACCCAAGGCATTGAAACCCCCTAACAAAAACCAAATCCAAAAAGGCCCAAAACACCATGAACTTCCCAAACATGTGCACAATGTAAATAATCATGACATTTGTAATATACAAAAATGAAGTAGATCAAAACCAATAGTGAATCAGGTAAAACGTCGGGTGACCATGTCCATGTAAAACACCAACACAAGAAGTGACACCTGTCCTGTTGGTATTCAAAAGTCGCTGCGGGTCTACAGCGGGTCCTACAGCACGGATGAGGCGTTGCTGTTGTGTCAAACGTTTTACACAAAATATTTTACCTACATAAAACGTTTTACCTGATCCAAACCTTGCCCCCCACACTTATGAATCCACCCTCTCCTCTCACCAAACCAAAAAATATAAACAGATGGTGCAGAAAAGAAGAGACCGAACCCACCTGTCTAGCTAAGCCCCTAACCCCTGAGCCAACCTCTGCCCGACCAGGTTGCACCTAGCCGGGGCAAAGCCCAGCCTGGACCTCTCTAGGTCGTACTCTACCCACATGTTCTGCTGGTGATGGTTCCCTATGATATATGCCTCCACAGGGACCAAGTCCGAGTTCCCGAACGTGAAGCAGTAGACCCCAACCCGGTCCGGCACCTTGTACAGCAGCTTCTCTCCGGCAACCGCCATCTCCGCCCCATTGAACATAAGCACCACCGCCGGCAGCATCGGCAGCACGCGCCCGCTCCACCTATAGCAGAGGTCATGGGCACCCTGAAAGTCCATAGTTACCATAGTAAGAAATGGATACGAGAAGCTTAAATTAAGAAACATGTACTTAAAACATGATTTAATGCACAAATGGCTGAGCGTTTAAAAAAAATAAATTGAAGCGATAATTTTGAAAGCATGTAAAAACAAACATAGTAATTTTATTTAAAAGCATCTATAAATTTTTTGCCTAGAAAATTTAAGAAATATTATTAAAATTTAAAAAAATAAAACCTATTCTTTCACCTATCTCATTTTAAACCGGTTGCTTTAAAATACTTATCGTGTGTAGGTTTAAAAATAAAAAGCATATTTTCAAAGCCAAAAAACGGTAAAAACAAAAGCTTTCCAACATGAAAAAACATTTGAGTTTTCAACATGTGCAAAAATTTGCTCCTAGTGGGGTTGGCGTCGTGGGGTGGGGCCTTGGCTGATAGATGAGCAGACAAAGTTCGACTCCCAAGGTATCATAGTCCGGATCGGGTGCAATGGCACAAAATTTGTGCAATAAGCACTTAGCCTTGGGCTCCACAACTGACTGGACCTGTCCCCAAGATGAACTATGAACAGGTGCTTAATGCATAAATATTTGTGCAATCATATTGCAACTGATCTTTTCACACACCGTAACCCTTGAAAAGAGAACTTGATCTCGGAGTTTTTACCCTGCCGGCATGACTACAGTAAGCATAGCAGGCTGAGCTAGCATGACCAAGTCTTCGAGTGCGGTTTCTTCGGATTATAAATAAAAGAAATATCAAAAATTTGAGGCAAAGGGATTTGGTGCAGTGGGGTGAGCCTAAGTCAGTATATGAGAAGTTGGAAGTTCTATTTCTGCAGGTGTCACACTCTTGAGCAGGCCAACTTCATGGACCCTAGCTAGGGGTGAGGGTCTTAACCTCGGAGTTTTGTCCTAAGTATGACAGGCTAAGCCAGCGCGACCGGATCTTTGATCCAGACTCGATTTATTCGGGCCATTACGAATCTCCCTATGAAGTTTCAGTAGCAAAACAGAACCCTAAGTATGGTTTTAAGAAAAGTTAAAGAAAAGGGAATTTCCGGGATTTTTGAAAGCTTTCCTCCAGTAAGTTTACCTGAAAGACATAGTTCCTGTCCTCATAGACCCTCAGCAAACCCCTAGTCCTTTGCAGATACTCATTCTTCAAGGCGGTATAGACCGAGCCCAGAAGCAGCGTGAACTGAGTTCCCGAGTCAACCATGGTCTGGCCTGCGCCGGTGTGGTCCGGCACAAACACTGACTTTGGCAACGGCAAAACCTTGCCGGCAACCCTGATCCCGATCAACTGAACAGAGTAAGCCACCCGGTCAAAGTAAGGCAGCGGCATGGACACACCAACAAAGGGCGTATAGTTGAGCGACCGAGCCAAGACTGGGTCCCAGTCACCAATGACCAAAACCCCAGTAGAAGACTGGTCCGAGATGCAGTAAGAGAACCGACGCGAGCCCATCTGGGAGGCGAAGGAGAGCGCGCCTCGGTTCATGCCCATGAGCCCAGTAGTGGGCTTATCATCCTGAGTGGAGCTGAAGCTCGAGGTGGCGCAGCCCAGAACTAGGCTCGAGAAAGTGAGCCCACCGAGGGAGACAGTCTCGGTGGCGAGGGTGCCTTCGCTCGTGGAAGCGTCGGCGTAGGCCTGGGAAAAGTGGCAGAGCCTGTTGGAATCGCATATGTTTGGGGAAGGAAGATCCCTCGCTTTGTTCCTGCAGGCGTCGGAATCGCAGGAAAGAGGATGGTAGGAAGCAGATTTCGTAGGATTGAAGATGGTGGTAAGATTGTGAGAAGGCTGGCACTGGAGCCAGGAAAGCTCACTTCCTGTGTCGACCACCATGGTGACTTCTTGTGGGGGAGTGCCCACTTTGAGGGGAACCACCAAACTGTAGTTGTAGTGGAAAAGGAGCTTGTTTGTGGGTTTGGGAAGGTTTAGGGAAGGGATTTTCATGGTTTGGAGGGGAAGGAAAATGGATTTGGTGGGGGAGGTTGTGGAGGTGGGGAGGAGGAGGAGGAAGAAGGGGAGGAGATAGAAGGGCCATAGTGGGATTTTGGGGAGGGTGAAGAGGGTCATGATGGTGGAGATTATAACTTGGGAGGTCTTTTGGTGAGGGAAATTGTGAGGTTTTTGTATGGGTTGGAAACGATGGGGAAGAAGGGGAATGACTATATATGTATATATATATATGGTGAGAAGTGAGAAGGTTTGAGTTGTCAACTGTTGGTGCTTGGAAATATCAGAAAGTGTGTTGATTTGGGGGAGGGTGGTTTTGAGCCATTTTATATATTGGACTTTGGTTCCTCTTTTGGGGGGACGACCATGGTCTCGATGGGATTGATTTATTGTGACTAAGAAAGTGATTGTGTTTGCAGGAAAAAATATCTCCTTTTTCTTTTCTTTAGTGTATTTGCAGGTCACATTAGAAAATTGTGGTTTGATTTCTTAATCAGTGACAGCAAAGAGCCATTATCTTTCTAGAAATCGATGATAATATCTTCTGTGTGTATGTGTGCAGTAATTGTAATAGTGGTAGTAATCTATACTTGTAAAGGAGCAATGTGGGGGCATTGATGTGCATAAATATTTTTCTTTATAAGCGTTTTGAGAATAATACAAGTTTAGCTTGGTGTAGGTCTTTTTGAAACTTGTGTAAAAACTTTGTTACATGCCCCTGTCACCCATGAGAGAGAGAACAGGACAAATTTTACCAAGAGAGACAGAGATTAGGAAAGATCCTACCAAAGGAGAAATTAGAAAAATCATATCATCAACTTACTATCAAGAGAGGTAGTAAGAAAATCCTACCATATTTGAAGTTTACCTAGATAACCAAGCTACCTCTGTGTGTGTGTGTGTGTGAGAGAGAGAGAGAGAGATGTCCAAGGCTTCTTGGAACTTATTCACACTCTCTTGATAGTGATGCCCAAGGCTCAACAAGACGGCCAATTCAGACTCTTGGTTGTGATGCCATGGTTCCAACAATACGACCAACTGATTCAAACATGTTGGTAGCAGGTTTTAGACTAGTTGGTGTATGGGGACCTCAAATGACTTAGGTAGGGTTATGACTTATGTGGGTTTTAGGTTAGGGTTCCTCGCCAAAAAAAAAAATATTAATAATAAAAATATAGAGGAGAAAAAACTCTAATTCTAATCTAGATCTCAAATAGGTCCAAGATCCAATAAAATTCAAAACAAGATTCTGAAAACCAATTGGATTCGGATGGATGTTATGAACCCTGAACAAGTCCTGCTTTTTCTCTGCATCTGGAAGAAACCAAACCAAGTAGTCTGGTCTTTTGCAAAGTCATGACCTAGGTGAGTCAGGTGGTTCTTGCAGATTAAACATCCACTAGTATGTGCTCAGGTTGTTTCGCTTGGTCGGCGCATCATTCCGTGAACGGAATACGGTCAGTTGGGTCATAAGTGAGGTGAAGAAGAACTACACCAAAGTAGTTGATATCCTTTCAAAGTCTGATAGTGAGTCAGGTGATTCTTTGTGAACCAACAACAGGTTTTTTGAACCTGAGGTTGATTCCCTTGGTCTCCACCCCTGCCCCATTTCAAAATTTCACCCTCCATCCCCCCACCCCCTCCCCCTTCCATTTCTGCCTTTATCCCTGCACGGGTTTTGATTTTAACCTCCATTCCCGGTCCGAACGGGGGCGAGGCAGGGTGGGCCCCGTTTCTCTCCGGTACACTGCCATCTCTAAAGGCATTTTAGTTATTTTTACTAACGGGGATAGGGAACATGGCGGAGCATGCTAGGGAAAAGCATAAGTTCATCCCCGCCTCCGTTCCCGCACGGGTTTTGATTTTAACCTTCATCCCTGCCTCCATCCCTGTTTCATGTCCTCCATCCCCGGTCCAAACGGGGCCAGGTGGGGCCTCATTTTTCACCGGTCCATTGTCATCCCTATCCCTGTTCTGTGGTAATTATGCTCACATATACCGGCGGATTAGCTTGTCACTTTAGTAGCTGGTTCTAGAGTTGATTTTGTATATAAAGAACCATGTTTATACTTTATAGCAGGGATGTGGTCTAAGAAAAGTTCTAAAATTTGGGCATTCAAACAAAGCTAGGTCAGGGAAGGTGAGACATGACCAAGTTAGTATTAGGAAAAAGAACCAAGTTCACAAACTCTAGAATTTTCACTTGATTTAGCAAGAACTTTCACTTCATGAACCTGATAATGTTGTCATCTCAAGCTAATTTTGTCTTGGAGCTGCAAATATGCAACTTGGTACTTTTCAATCAAAGTGTGAAAAGTTACAAAACCCAAAAATCATTGTCAGATTATTGAAATCACATATTCAATTTTAAAAGTATTTGTAAAAGCCATCACATGTGTAGTAAATATTGAATGAGGAAACATGTTAAGTTTTAGGGGCACAAACTCTGCCATACACAAGTAGGGATCTGTAGCCTGATTTGAGGATTCAGTAGCACTAAATTATAGAGGAATGAAAACCTGTCCACCACAAAATATGCAAAACCTACCCATAACATCTGGCTCTGTAACAAATATCGCGAGAAATTGCTTGAAAGTTTAAAACGGCAATTTGTCGTGAGATTTTCAAAATATCATGAGATTTATAAAAAAAACATAAATACTGAGTTTTAAACATGATATTTATGTTTAAAATGGATATTTATCGTGAAAAACCCATGTATTTTTATTTTAAAATATTTTTTATTGATATTTTCTTATAAAAATAAATTTTTTATTTATTTTTTATTTTTTTTTTATTGCCAAGATTTTGGCAAAAAATGCAAGATTTATGAAAAAATTTCAATTTCTCACAAGTTTTCGACAAACGAGATTTTGCCAAAAAAATTGTTTGTCACTATGACATCTGGTTGATCTACCGGTCCAGATTAGCCTCTCTCTCTCTCTCTCTCCCTTCCCTCTCCCTTTTTTTCCTTTCATTATTTCCTCTTTCCCCTCCCACCACCACCACCACCACCATGCTGCCCTTTTTTGCCGAACATCCTCCCCTTTCGAGATGGCTCCTCTCTCGTCCAAGTGACAACAACTGGCCTCCTTCCCTCGCCTGAGCTCACCACCTTGAGGCGGAGCTCCAGCTTAGGGTATTTGTATGCTTGGAGCTAGGGGTGGCAAAATCTGACACGACCCGCCAACCCAACTCGCTTCTTAGCCGGGTTCGGGTTTAGCTTAAACGGGTTCGTGTCGTAAACAGGTTGACCCACCTAACTCGTTTATTAAACGGGTCGGGTTCGTGTTAGGGGTATGCCAACCCGTCAACCCGACTGACCCGTTTAATAAACGGGTTAGGCGTGTGGGTCAACCCGTTTACCCGAACCTGACCCGCCAACTCATTTACTCGACCCACCCATCAACCCGTTTACCTGAACCCGACCCGGTCCATTTATTAAACAGGTTAACCGTTTAATAAATGAGTTGGGTTCATGTTTGCCACAGCCGACCCGTTTAATAAACGGGTTGGGTTTGTGTTGAGGTATGTTGACCCACCAACCCGTTGACCCGACCCGATTGCCACCCCTACTTAGAGCAAGACAAATTGGGATAAGGGGAGGAAGAGGAGGTATTCTTTGACGGAGAGGCAGTCATAGCCAACCGACGGAGGCTGTTGGAGTTTCTTGTTTTTGTCGGGTGATTGCGGCCGGAGGGAGAGATACGAGGAGAGGGAGAGGCTAATCTGGACGGTCGATCATAAATGATGGGACGGTTCAAATGTGGTGGGCAGGTTTTCATTCTTAGTAAATTAAATATTGGTGTCCCTTCAATTATTGAGCATATAGGAATTTTGTTCCTTCATTTAAACTCAAAATGCATGCCTTTCTAAAGTTGAGTCTTTCATGTCAGCAACCAAACTTCCAAATGTAACAGGGGCCACTGGTGAATGTCACCAAGTTCATGCCTTGCATCCCGATCTTCCTTAAGAAAATTACTATTATACTTTTATACATATTATAAAATTATATATATATATATATATTCTTAACCTTAAGATAAAACTCTTTCTCAAATCTTTCTTTCCCTTTAATGAGCCGCATGAGCTCTCATTTATCTTTTCTTCTTTCCTTAACGGTAGAAGGCGGCAACCACGACGAAAGGGCCGGGAAAACAGGCCCGGCCTCACCCTTTTTAGACCAAGGATGGAAGACATGAAACCAAGAATGGATCTAGAATGAAGGTTAAAATCAAAATCTGTGCGAGAATGAAAGGCAAAATTTTGAGACGAGATGAAAGTGGAGACCTTGTTTTCCGCACCTGCCCCGATCCACTGCCATCAGTGTGCACCCTTTGTCATTTTGTTTGAAAGGCAAGTTGGGGTTAGGTAGACCCCACGGGTTATTATTGAAAGTAGCGCTGGGGTTTTGAACCTGCAACGTCCCACCAACAGGAAGACATGCACGGAGAGCTCCTCGGAAAAGTTTGATGTATGCTCTCTGCTGGGGGTAGGAGGGGCCTCAGGTTTGAACTTGGTGAGCGAGGTGGTTTTTCCTTGACTATCCAAAAAACATTATTTCTACTTATGACATATTCTTGTTTAGGGGTGGCAAAATCTGACCCGATCCGCCAACCCGCTTCTTAGCCGGGTTAGGGTTTGGCTTAAACGGGTTCGTGTCGTAAACGGGTCAACCTGCCTAACCCGTTTATTAAACGGGTCGTGTTCATGTTAGGGGTATGCCAACCCGCCAACCCGTTTAATAAACGGGTTAGGTGGGCGGGTCAACCCGTTTACACGAACCCATCAACCCGCAACCCGTTTATATATATATATATATATATATATATATATATATATATATATATATATATATATATATATATATATATAAACTTATCTAACCCTAACTCTATATATATTAACTTATCTAACCGCCAACCCGTCAACCGGCAATCATGTCTATGTTATCGGGTTGACCCGTTTAATAAATGGGTCGCCGTGTCGTGTAATCGTGTCGTGTCGACCCGACCCGTTTATTAAACGGGTTAACCGTGTCGTGTCGGGCTACCCGTTATAAATGGGTCGTGTTTGTGTTTGCCACATCCGACCCGTTTAATAAACAGGTTGTGTTCCTGTTGAGGTATTTTGACCTGCCAACCCGATTGCCACCCCTATTCTTGTTGGCAAAATATTGGGAAAACTTAATTTAAAAAATAATAGAAAACAGAATATTTTAATTTCAGACCATATTTACTATTTTGTATGGCAGACTAAATATAACCCATGAGGGCTCAAGTTGAGTCAGTTTAAGGCATTCAAATTGAAGGATGTCATGAGTTCAATACCCGAGGTGTGCAGCAATAGCCATTACCTTATGCTCGAAGCAGCAGGCTTGCTAGGCTGTCAACTGTCTGGTTTGTATCAGGTACCTGACCCAAACTTGATTTCCCGGGTATGGGCTTGTAAAGTGCTGATCCAAATAATATTCGGGTTGACCAGAACCTCACCTGAGCACTATGTGGGTCGGGTTTGGGTCATGATTTTTTTCAGGTACCCGACCTCATGACCTGGCTTTTTTTCTGGTTATCCGACCTGACCTGAGTATTTTATGTACATTTTTAATAAAAATAAATTTATAAATTTATGTGGATCCAGATTTGGGATTCTATTTTCGTGACTCGACAAAACCCGAACCTGGTTATTAGTTATATGGGTAGGTCTGGGTTATATCACAGAGAAACACTAGTTCAGGTGGTGGGGTCTGGGTAGGGATGGCAGTGGATCGGGGCGGGGAAGAGGGACAAGGTTTCCACCCCCACCCCATCTCAAAATCCTGCCCTCCATCCCCGCATGAGTTTTGATTTTAACCTCTATCTCAGTTTCATGTCTTCCATTCCCGGTCCAAACGGAGCGAGGTGGGGTGGGACTCCATTTCCCCTCGGTTTGTTGCCATCCTTAAAGAAGGATTGGGGACGGGACGAGGAAAGGCGGGGATCGGAACAGGGCAGGGGAAAGTGTAAGTCCATCTCCGCACGGGTTTTAATTTTAACCTCCATACCTGTTTCATGTCCTCCATCCCCGCTCCAAACGGGACGTGGCGAGCTGGGGCCCCGTTTCCCTCCGATCCACTGCCATCCCTAGGTCTGGGCGAGATTGAAGCTCTCTGTACCTTTTAAGTCAAAGATTTCTTAGACCTAAAGCTGCTCTTGTACAGACCAACTAGAAGGGGTCCATGTAGATGTGCCCAGACCCAACTGGGTTCGCTAGGGTCGATCCAAAGCAGAGTTGGTCCCACTTGGTCCAATAAGCCTCCAAACCTAGAACCTTGTTTGGATCATAAGATGCCATTGTTCAAAAATTGCAGTCATATCTTCAATTAGTCAGAAGAATGGTAGGTGAGTATGAAACTTAAGTTCTAATCTCTTCTGTTCTAAAACCACACCCAGATGTGATCTACATGTTTCATTTAATAGAAATTTGTACTTAGATCATATCTTTCTAAGGTGTATGTGAGATTTTGTTGGGTTGAAAAAATCATTGGCCTACATTATATTGTCATAGAAATTTCAACCCTCATAAAACGGTATTTTTACAATGAAAATTCCTAATGTTTTGACCAATCTTGTCATTATCGGCATGAATAGGCCGATACTTATAGTATCGGCAGAAAATCGATACGACACTAACCTGAATCGTTCATTGTTTAATAAATGTAAAAGTATGATTAAAACTAATTTTTTTAAATATTATTGTAATGGTTTTAACATGTGTCATGTTCTTATTGATACAAAAAAAATTTAATTACGTTTTAGCCGATTCACAATGATTCACTTGAGAATCGGTATCAGCCTATTCTCTTGAATCGTTGGTCAAACGAATACTGACAACATTGGTTTTGACCATTCTTTACATCTATGTGGACTAGGTGTTTTCTTACCCACAATAGTGATAAAAGTTTTTTTTGGCAAAATCTAGTTTGTCAAAAACTCGTGAGAAATTGAAATTTTTTCATAAATCTCGCATTTTTTGGCAAAATCTCGGTAATAAAAAAATAAATTAAAAATAAAAAAAAATTTATAAGAAAATATTAATATAAATTATTTAAAAATAAAAATACACAGGTTTTTCATGATAAATAGCCGTTTAAAATGTAAATATCGCGTCTAAATCATGGTATTTATGTTTTTTTCATAATTCTTGCGATATTTTGAAAATATTGCGAGAAATTGCCGTTTTAAACTTTCAGGCAATTTCTTGCGATATTATCGCGAGATTTTTCATGAATCTCGCAATATTTGTTACGGAGTTACCCACTAAGTTTGGATAAAGAATGGAGGACATGAAACGGGGATGGAGGTTAAAATCAAAACTTGGGTGAGGATAGAGGCAGAGATGGACTTACACTTTCTCTCGCCCCACCTCGTCTCTATCCTTGATCCTCGCTTTGCCCCGCCCCATCTCCAATCCTTATTTAGAGATGGCAGTGGACTAAGGAGAAATAGGGCCCCACCCTACCTCATCTCATTTGGATCGGAGATGAAGGTTAAAATCAAAACCTATCCGGGGTTGGAGGTGCCCGCCCCGATCCAATGCCATCCTTACACTAGGCCAAATACTCTCT
Organism: Nuphar pumila; assembly: GCF_984573655.1. NCBI lineage: Eukaryota > Viridiplantae > Streptophyta > Magnoliopsida > Nymphaeales > Nymphaeaceae > Nuphar > Nuphar pumila. The sequence goes on along the minus strand of NC_143258.1, from coordinate 3,240,343 downwards.
CTCTCTCTCTCTCGTCGCAAAATGACAAGTGGGTGTTTTGGATAATTAAAAAGAACCATCTCTCCCTTCCACCCACCTCAAAGTCACCGACTACACTTTTTTTTTTTTTTTAAGGGCAAGCTGGTGTTACCCGTGAGTTTTGAACTTGTGATGTCTGGCCAATTTAGTGACATTGGCATACAAGCTAACATAAAGAAAGTTTGGCCACTTTGGTAATTCTTTGAATAAAAAATTTGCATGGGGTTTGGCCATCACTGTAATTAGTGGGACCCATGCAGTGGAATTTGGGTTGGTGGGCAGCCGTGACTCGTCTGCTTGTGGTCACTCTCTTCTTTGCTGACTACATCAAAGCCCACGCTCAAACTTGACCACCTTTGGTTTTTGACTAAGAATGACGCGGTTTTGTTGTGTATTGTAGGGCTTAGTTTAGGTCCACTTCAAAGCCCACATCACAATCCAAAAAGGAAAAAGCGAGAGAACCAGCACCCACCCACCCACCTACCTCTTTTGTCCATGTATCCTGGTGTTGGTTGACTCACTCTTTGGCTGCACCTAGGCTGCCTTACTTTTTCTTAAACCAAGTGATGCAAACGCGTTGGATTCGGTTCGGATGTATAAGATTACTGAAACCAGCATAATTGGATTCACAGCTGGATGAGAAAAGATAATATTAGGTTTGTTTTTTCTTTTTTCATGAGAAACAGGAAAACCACCCCCGGGATCAGATACCTATTCTCGGTGACCTAAAACCCATGGTGCACCTCTTGCCCCCAAGGAGTCGCCTTGCTTCGGCATGAGCAAGAGACATAATGTCCTTGCCCCTTCTTATATATATGCAAACGGCACACGCCCCCATGGGAATGGAACCTTGATCATACATCTAGTGGCCAAGGCCCCCTCCCACAAAGTCAAGCACCTTAGGGCAAGATAATATTAGGTTACCAACGGTGGCTAAGCTTGTCTAGTAGGAGCAGCTAGTGCAAGTCACCTTTGTGTTGGGACGTTGCAGGTTCAAGACCCAATGGTATATATATATATATATATATATATATATATATATATATATATATATATATATATATATATATATATATATATATATATATATATATATATATATATATATAGTTGTGTATAACTGGTAGGGGTATGCCTAACCCCAGCTTGCCTTTAAAAAAAAGGATAATATTAGGTTTGATATAAGAGAGGGTGTTCAAGAGCTTGGCTTGGCAAGCAAAGCTGAACTCGAGCTCTTGGCAAGCCAATGTTAAACGATCCAGGCTCGAGCTGGTTGGTTTACAAAACTAAAGTGTGTTTTCTAAATGTTGAGATGTGCTTTAAATTTCATGTTACAACCTCGACACATGTCACTTGAAGAAAATTTTGAAAGTTTGTGGTGGTAGTGGAATCCACCATTGACTTGGTGGGGGTGTAAGGGCTTTGCCTCTGCAATATGGTTCTGATCTATTTGTATATATAAATACTCTTTTAGGGTTTTCTTTGTTGAGGTAACTTTTTTTGTGAGTTTAGATGTTCCATGCATATTTAGGTTTTTTTTTTTAGAAGAGAGTCATCATTTACCTTTGTAATCTTTTTTTTTTTTAGATAGTGAAAATCTTTGCTCCTCCACCGCCCGTGTACGTAAGCTTTGGTCAAACCACGTGAATCATGTATCTCTTTGTATGTGCTTGTTTTCTTCTCGAATCTCTCTTTCTTTCCCTCAGTTGTGTTTTATTCTATTGTGCAACTTTATAATAATAAAATTTTGATTAATTTATAAAATAAATGCATTTTTCAAAGCCATAAGCAATAGGAATTGAACTTTAAACCTTTTGCCTACAAGTTAATTACTCCAAAATAATGTAAAACCCATGTAAAATATATTTATTACTAGTTAACAAGTGGATAGTGGTTGAGCCATATATATATATATATATATATATATAGGAAAAGTCATATGCCTACCACTTTTCTAGCCTACAACCAACCTACCATGTGCATACGTTTAGGTTGTTTTTTGTTTTTTGCAATTCAGGACACGATACTTGGATCATTTTTTTGATGAAAAATATGATTTTTTCAACTTGAATTATGAAAATTATAAATCAACGGATTTCAAACCTTATTAAAACCTTCTTGCATGTCATAATCGAACAATCCAAGATTCTATGCTTATAAAATCAAGCATTTATAACACATGTATATGCTTAGATTTGAGAAAAACATGGGAAAACCCTTTAAAAGGCTGATAAGCTAGTCGTATGTCAGATAATTGGTAAGCAACTATATATATATATATATATATATATATATATAGAGAGAGAGAGAGAGAGAGAGAGAGAGAGAGAGAGAGACTGGAATATGTTTACCAACCAAATATGTTTATTGGTATGAAGTTTTTTTCTTTACTTTTTTCAAAAATTCCACTGTACGGATGTAACAGTTATTTGGTTTTATAGAAACAGATTCTTTGATCATCCAGTTATTATGTATAAGAAGGATCTTTTAAGGGCTGAAAATCAATGGCTTAGAATTTTCATAAATATTCAAGCACAAAAATCATATTTCTTGATCTGATTACGATGATCCAACAGTCGATTCCTAATAAATGGACCATGCAGAATGCATTTGTTGGGTTAAATTTGCAAAAAAAAAACTCTGAAAATCTTGATTTATATCAGCAAACATATTTGGTTGGTAAACATCTTCCCGTTTCCCTATATATATGAAAACTCTTCAGTTATCTACCACAAAACCAAAATGACTATGATGAAGTGGACCTTTGGTTTTTCACTAGCTAATTGGACATGCTTTCTACTAATTGAGTCAGATTATCTATCAAATTCATTACCGAGTTTAATCGGATTTAGATTCACATGAAAAACTGTAAACCAAATCAGAATCTGATCATTGTGCTAGTTGCTCTACCAAATCTATATATCCAATTGGATCCCAATCCGACAACACCTAAGGGTGGCCATCAGGCCGAGCTGCCCCTTGAGCTTTGAGTACATGGCTCAAATTGGGTGAGTTTCGGGCTGCACTTTGCAGCCCAAGTCCGAGATAATTAGATAATCGGGCCAGGCTCATGTGCAAAATGTATAAGGTCTGACAAGCTTGACCCATTAACTAGATTGGGCTTAAAGGGTTCAGCCCGACCCTGGCCCGGTTGTAACAGAGTTGAGCCGGGCTTGAGCCTCTATATGGGTCAGCCTTATCGGGTCCTAATCGGGCCGGCCTGGTCCGGCCGGATGTCCACCCCTACCGACACCCCCTACCCAACCTACAATGTGGCCTCTCCACTTGCCATTTTTTTTTCCTTTTTCTCCTTTTCATTTTTTTATATGTTAGACTAACTCTATGACTTCTTTTGTACTAAGGGAACCAGCTCAGGTTGTGGTTGGGTCCACACCTAAGATTGGTTTGGAGTCATCTATAGGGCTTGGCCTCTTGGGTTCAGTTTCATACTTCATCTATGGGTACTTTTGGCTTAACACCTACTTGATTCCAATGACTCCAATGACCAGTTCTTATCATGTGATTGATTGGCCTGGCCTTTTTGCTCTTTTTTTCTCACAAAATATTGAGTTGCTTGACCTGATATGTGCAGAAAGACAAAATAGAAAAAAATCACTCCTTTGTGGTGCATTTTTTCTGTCAAAAGCTATTCTCTAGTATTTATTATTTAAAGGAAGTTGAAAATGTGTCGCCATTTTTTGAAAAGAAGAAACATACCTAGCTTAAAATCTATTTATGAAAATGCTGACTAACATTTTCATTATTACATTTAATGGGCTGCCTTATAAGTTATGTTCCAAAAATACGTTTGGCCTTACAATCAATTAATTGACTTTGGTTTAGTCAAAAAATGACTAAAATGATTTCCTTATGAATTTTTCAAGAAATAACTATAAGTTAACTTAAAGATGAGTTGTTTAATAAAGATGAATAAGGATAACTTGTATAGGCCCAAACTACCTAGAAAGCAAGGAACAATTGCCTCTTTATGTGGGACACATCGACTGTACAATTGACCTCACAGGACTCTTGCTCCAAGTTGGTCACTCCACCCTTTACCCTCCTTTATAATGAGGTGCCTATGGAAGAGTTTATTCAGCATAGACCAACAAGATATCACTGGTGCACTTCTTCATTGTAAGACTTAGTTTACAAGCGGAAGCGGTGATGGTAAGATCAAAGGCCATGCGCTTTTATGTTGTAGATCGTTGAGAGCACTAACTTTAAATCACAGCCTCTGGTCCTTTGATATGTTTTGTATTCTCAAATTTCTCTGTGTATCTAGAATCGACCTCTAAGACCATATAAGAATTTATCAAAGGGTGTTGGATGAGGTGTGCGTAAAGGAGAATGCTCCTTCAATATCAAGAGTCACAACTCTTGAATTATGTTATGTAACTGTATATTATTCTAGGTTTTATATCTTGGTTAGTTTAGTTTTCTTGTTTAACTACTTTAACTGTCATGTAACACATGCTACTTCATTGGGAGAGTCACAACCCTTGGAATGTCCCTTCCAACTGTTGTTTATGACCACATAATCATGCATCTCGAATTTGATCATAAGAGGCCACTAGTGTTTCAAGCTTATTCACTTATCAGGTCTTTGCATCAAAACACATTCTTGAGTTATATATTATCCGCACAATCTATTATGGACTTATATATTCATCAATTAGACATATTTGAGTTTTATTTGACTCACATGTCTAGTGAAAACTGCCTTGGTTAGAAAATATGTTATCATGTCACATGAAGAAACATAACTCACTGCTATTTTATTTTTTATTTGCTTATCATGAGCATATTGATATTTAACCTCAATATGCTTATTCTTAGAGCTATCAGATCTTATATGAATTAAATGAATATTACTTTTGTTATCATAATAAATTTGAATTGGATATCTTAAAATATCCAATTTCAAATCATTTAAAAAGTGATTTATTCTGCCATGTTACAAGCTATATATTTAGCTTTCTAGATATGTTGTATCACACACCCTTGCTTCTGCATGACCATGTAATTGCTCCACTTTCTAAAGTAAATACATAATTAGAGATGGATTTTGCTTCATCTCTATCACCAACAAAATCTACATGTGAATAACTCACTAGCCTTAAACTATCTGCTTGATAGCATAGCTCGAGTTTCTTAGTTCTTTCTAAATATCAAAAGATTCTTTTCACTATTTTTTAATGAAAAAGTCAAAGATTCTTCTGGTATCTACTTACTTTTCTCATAGCAAAACTTAGATTAAGTCTAGTGCAAAGCATAACATACATCAAACTTTTAATTGCCTGAGCATAGAAAATATCTAACATTTCTTGTCCATCCTTTAGACAATCATTTTTGCTTAGTTTTAAGTCTTTAACCATAGGAATATATTTCGCCCTGATACTTACCATTTTAAATCTCTTTAGAATATGATCAAGATATTTATCTTGACTTATACATAACAACCTCAATTTTTTATCGCTTTGGATTTTGATTTGAAGGATATATGAAGCTTCAACCATATCCTTCATTTCAAATAAAAAATGTAACTAAGACTTAGTCTCATTTATCATGTCTATATCATTTCCTATGATTAGTATGTCATCAACATATAGGGACAAAATAGTAAACTTACTTTGATTTCTTTTGACATATATACAATGGTCCAAATTATTTGCCTCATAACCCAACTTGGTTATGACTTTATGAAAAGTCAAGTATTATTGACTAAGTAACTGCTTAAGCTTATACAAGGATTTATTCAACTTGACCTTCAATTTTAAAGCATTCTGGTTGTTGCATAAATATGATTTCTTTTAATTCACCATTTGAAAAAGTTGTTTTCACATCTATTTGATATAGGTCAAGATCGAAATAAGCCCTCAGTGTCAAAATAATGCAACTAGAGGCCAATTTTACCACAAGAGAATAAGTTTCTTCATAATCTATACCCTCATATTGAGAATGACCTTTTATAACTATTCTTTCCTTAAACTTATTAATAGTTTCATCAGCATTGAGTTTCTTTTTGAGAACCCATTTACTACCAATTGTCGTGCAACCTTCAGAAAAACTAGTTAGTTCTCAAACTCTATTAATTTTTATAAAAGTCAACTCATTTTTCATTACTTTCATCCAATGTTCCGATTCATTATAAGCAATTGCATCATTGAAATTTAGGTTATTAAGAGTTTCATTCAAATCCATGGAGTAACATAGTTTTTCGATAAAGAAAATATAGTAATTATTAAGATATAAGGGAGAAGTTCTCGACCTTTTATGTCCCATTATTAGTTGTGAAGATTGTTGGTCATTCAAAATTTATTCAATATGTTTAAACTTTTGATTAGGTACCTCAGAATTATTTATGATATCAAGAGAGACATCATCATCCTCAGGATCAAAACTATCTTATTTACTTTTCAGAAATTCTACTTTTCTGATTTCTATAAAACATTTTTCGTGATTATATAAGCTATAACACTTTGATCCTTTTGGGTACCCTATAAAGATGTATATGATAGTCATCATATCTAACTTGTCCCTCATTTGAATAGGAATCAATACATGCGCAGGCGACCCGCACTTTCACAAATGACTTAAATATGACTTTCTGCCAGTTTACAACTCATGATGTATAAATTCTATAGCCTTAAAAGGGACCCTATTAAGAATGTACATCTCAATGCTTATGGTTTATCCCTAAAAATTTTTTAAAAGGTTTTCATGTGCCAACATGGATCTTATCATATCCATTAGGGTTCTATTTATTCTCTCAGCTACACCATTATGTTGTGATGTATTAGGCATAGTTATCTGAGCAAGATGATCATCCTCAATGAACATGTTATATTTTTTCTTTTTCTCTTAACTAGATTTGTTGTGAAGGTTTTACATTGTTCAATACATGTGAAGTTTTTTCATGGGTTAAGAGATATTCCATCTTTCTCCTCCACATTTAAAAATTCATGTCATTTAATTTTTTTATTTTGGATAACTCAACCATAATTATTTTGTTTGTCATTTTGCCTAAAATAGAAAATACTAATGATTAAGTATTTATCAACTAGCAATTTATAACAATTTATTCCAAAAAAATAAATTTAAACTTTTTGTGTCACTACTTTTGTTTAAGCATGCAACAGAAAAAATATACTCAGAAAATTAAATTTTTCCTAACCTAAGCAAATAACACCCTTGAAAGGTTTTTTGCAAAGAAGAACCAGTTTTCTATATTATCTGAAAAGTCAGAAGCCTGTTCTGAGTAAAAAAACAATTCAAAACCTTTACAATAAAACTTCTGAAGATTCAGACACCCTTCTGTAATTTTGAAAAAGTTAGTAAGTCTATTTTTGGAAAAACAATAGGCAGATACCCTGTTTCATAATTTTCCAATAGACAAGTCTATTTCTGAAAATTTTCATAAATAAAACCACTAAATAGAAAATTACATAGGGTTCTAAATAGAATTTGTAATAATAATATGGACTTAAATGAAAAAAAACTTTAAAAATAATATTATTAAAAAAACTTTTAAGAAAACCAAAAATAAGGATTTCAACCCTTCTTCCTCCTCAAGCCAAAACCTGATTTATGGCTTCTTCCGATGATGTACCGTCGATGCCCTCGCGGAATGACGGCACCCGATTGCTTCCTGAAGAGCAGTTGGTGCACATCATCTTGTGTTGTTGGGACATTGCAAGTTCTAATGCCAATGATATGGTTGTATAACTGGTAGGAGTCTGCCTAACCCCAACTTTCTCTATCAAAAAAAAAAAAAAAACTTAACACCATTATAGCTGCTTTTATAAAAAAGAAAGTACACGTGCCCTTGGAGGGGTCCATCACCTGGGAAGCCATTCCTCCAATTACCATGTTTGTGTTCCAAACTTTTCACCTTGATGAAAGTCGGCAATGTATAAGACTCAAAAGCTAACCACTTCAAAAGGGTCTCCTTCATTAATGTAAAGAATAATCAAAATCAGCCTCAAATTCTGCATGATACTGGACCACCAGCTCTTCCTTTTCCAAACAAGTCACTATGCAAACAGAGAAAGTTAAACTAGCCAATTAAATAAGATGTTAATGGGAAGCTATATGGCCAATCAAAAAGAAAAAGTTTTATAGCACAAGGTCCAAAGGAAGAAGATAAGGCACGCCAAATAGGGTCTGAAAACATACATCATATTCCACACATTTCACAAACTTGGCTCCTCTAACATGTAGCATTTTGGAGTCATTCAATGATTGGTAGTAGACATATCCATGATTAACTTGTTTTCAATATGGGCATCAGCCATTGAGCTAAAAATTTGAGGCCTTGCTTGCTTTAGCAGTTCTCTTCTTTGAGTTCATTATCAAATCATGCTATGAAAATCGTCTCAAGCAAGCAAAATAAATAAATAAATAAATGAAAGAATATTAGATTGGATTTGTATTTTATCAGAAAAGAATCTTTTCTGTTCCTACAACTCAATCCTCGTAGTAAACTAGACTCTTGTTTAAAACATGTTCCTTTCAATCAAACTTCGAAAAGAAAGTTGAAACTCCATTTTTTTTTTAAAAAAAGCAGCATAAAAACACATTCTTTTGAGAGAAGCATTTGGAACACGAAAACTTATATTTAAACAGAATACTTTTCAAAAAAACTCAATTACGAATCCAATTGGATCAGATCTTGGATTTGGTTCATAATGATTCTTGAATCTGAATCTCATTGTTCATATATCCTAACTTGTTTCTCATATATATATATATATATATATATATATATATATATATATATATATATATATATATATATATATATATATATATATATATATATATATATATATATATATATATATATATATATATATATATGTGTGTGTGTGTGTGTGTTTTTACCTTATTTTACAAAATTAAAACCAAATTGAACCTTTGCTATTTGCCGTTTTTTGTGTGATTTCATTCTTTTGTCATTTTTCTCAGCCATCCGTTTTTTTTGGAAGGAAAAATAATTCATAAATTTAATTTGAATCAGAAGAATTATATCAGGAAGTGACGAGAAGTCACTAAACAAGCATTAAGGGTACCGAAGGTCCTGTAAAAACAATACATTCAAGTCTCCCCATTTGAATCTACAATGTATTCAGTATTTAACATTTATTTTTCCATTTGACATATTGCTAGCTATGCTCACAGCTTGGTCAGACACCCAATCAGGTTGGGACTTGACCTAGTAGGTCTCATGGTTCAGTTAGAACAATAATGAAGATGGTGACCATGAATAAACAAATGGCCGTGTGTGTACCAATCATTAACATGAACTTGAGATAGACACAACTACTACAATACTACAAGTCAATGATCCTCTCTTTCATGGATAACTCATTAAAAATGATGAATCGTGTGTATGTGTCTCTCAATTATTGTAGTTATGGAGGCACATTTATTTATTTATTTTACGACGAGGAACCCTTGTCCCTTGTCGAAGTGAAGAAAAACCCCGAGTGAGGCCCCACGACCATCCTACCTTGCATAGCCCACCTCTGAAAGCTAAGGACACACCATGCTGGGTTTGATCCGGATCTTCAACTCAACACCTTCACAACCACCCCACTGGCCACGCCGTCGACCCCGCGGTGGTATTTAATCAAGTGTAGTACTTAATCTTTTGTTTCTGTTGCAAGAAGATGCCAAATTGTTAAAGTATTTAGGAACCTAAAACTTGGAGAAGATTGAGATGGCAACCCTCCTTTGGACGAGTTATATGTGCTCATCATTTTCTCAATAGTTTTGTAGATTTTTAATTTAGTCCTTCCATTTGAATCAGATAACCAAGAAAGCCAACATGCACATTGTATGCTCACTGACCCATTGCAGACCCAGCTTTTGCCTAATATTTCAGAAAAAGTCCCATGTTTTTTTAGAAGACATATCAGGACCAACTTTGAGACTGTAAAAATAGACACCTTAAGGTGATGTCATGCTTAAGATCCATGAAAATATCATTTTTAGCTTTTGGTTTGAGAAGGATTATTTTGCTTATTTTACTATGCAATAGTGCAATTTTGGTACTTTCCTTACACATAACTCAGACTTTAATAGGGATGCAACATGTGACAGACCCAAGATGGAGGCTTTGCAAATTTTGCCTGTTTCCGATCCAATTGGATCCCATATTTCTCGGGTTGGGCTGGCTCTTTCCATGTACCCAGCAAAAAAACTAGGTCGAGTACCCAACAAAAATCATGACCCAAACCTGGCTCTCATATTTCTCGGGTTGGGATGTCTCTTTCCATGCCCATACCCAAAAATTTGGGTTCGGTTCAGGTCGGGTACCTGATACAAACTGGACCCATTGACAGCACTACCCAAGCTAGATAAGCAAAGCTCTTGTGGGCATGTGGTGCTGATAATTACCATTACACTTTGATTGTTTTTTATCTTAACCAGGCGAGGCTGGGGTTGAAGGTTTTATTTTCTTATTTTCTTATTTCCTTTAAATTTTAACACCAATTCTAACTCACAGCATTACTCAACCTGAACCCATATGGGTCCACAGTTCATAGATGCATCCAAACCCAAACCCAAACCCAAATTAGATTGGATCAGGTTTGGGTCTTACTTTTAGATTCGATTCGAAATCGGGTCTGATAAGACCATAACCTAACCCGACCTGGTTACACCCTCATCTAAAGTGCACAATTCTTTTTCACTTTTATATTTGTGTCCTTATTGTACTGTCTTGTTTTTTAATCAGTAGTGGTCTTGACTCTTGCCTCACAGATTGCATAGCAAAATAAGGAAAAAAGTTTTTAACATATATTTCTTGCATTATAAATGGTTGCAATTGAAGTTAAGAAGGAAAAAAAATTCTTAACTAGATTTTTTTTTCACCCTAGGGAGAACTGCTAAAAGACTGTAACAACATCCAATAATTCTCATAATAAATCCAATAGTTCAATACAGTAATAACCTGAGAGCATCATTTTTTATGGATCCAAAGAAGCCTTTGCTTGTCACAATGTATAAACTAAAAAAAAGGGGTCTTAAAAACCAAGCATGTCTGAATAATTATTACATTTTTTAGAACATTAAATGAAATACGAGTCTTTCACCAGGTATGACCATGTCTCCATGCTTGCATTTTTAAGCTTTTGGTATTGAAACCTTCACTAAATCTGTTTTACTAATGAAAAAAATAAGGATCTTTGAGACCTTATCCCTATGGCCATTTGAAAATGGGAAGAATCTAATTAAATTTATATTTGTCAAAGAAACTATTGTTGTGTTACCAAAGAGATTATGGACATGTAAATTGTTCCCATTTAAGGTAAAAGATCTAATAAAATCTTTCTTTAAAAAAAGGTAAAAGACATAGGCCCCGGGGCTAGGGTCCTAGCCTCAGAGTTTTTGTGGGCATGACAACCATAGGTATGGCTGAGCCAGCGTGATCAGGTCTTTGTGGCGAGCACTTGTGAAACGCAAAAAGAGACATGATTGAAACTCTTCGGGTGTTGTAGCATTAGACGTGACATGTACATACCTTCACGTTTAATACTACAACACTCGTGGGCCTCCCCTCATTCTCTTGCTAAAGATTATTGATTCAACTCCTTATAAAGTGATGGAATTATTTATCAATGTTCGATATGGGATTTTAAGTTTGTGCCTTACATCACATTTGTTTCATATAAGATCATTATTTCAAGGTGAATTGGGCTTCACAAGTTTAATCATGGGCAGCAATACATCAACAGCATGCTTGTTGATTCCAAACCAACACTTTGAATGTGCAGCACAAAAGTAATAGCTTGGGACCCTCAAGGGAAAACCAACTTGATTCAAAATCAAGCAAGATGAAAAGAAGTAAATTAAGTGAAATAAGTTTTAACCTCTAAGGAATGTTATCATTGGTGATATATAATGTAAACATTTGTCCTATGATGTTTTTTTTATTACTTGCACAAGTATTACCTAAATCTGTATTAGTTTGTTTGCAAACTAACTATATTGACAGAGTGGTGAGTTCAAATCTTTACCTAGTTTTCGGAAGAAGGCTCGACCCAAACTGGCCTTAAACCATGACTCGACAAAATCTTGGGTCAGGTTGGGCCAGCTCGTGGGCTAACCGAATACCCATGGGTTATATATATATATATATATATATATATATATATATATATATATATATATATATATATATATATATATATATATATATATATATATATATATGTGTGTGTGTGTGTGTGTGTGTGTGTGTGTGGATCAGACTATGGGATCCATTCTAGGTGACAAACCAGTTTATAAAATATGTGAACTAGGTTGAGGTCAAGCAGGATCCGGTTCCGATTGACCAGGCGATCTGGGCTAATTATCAGACTCGCTATATATGAGGGCTCAGATACAAAATTATAGACCCACAGCTCTAGCAGATTGCTGAGCCCTATTCATCATCAACATAAGAGCCGTGAGCTATCATATACTCTTTCAAAGATGACTACTTATAGGTACCTTCTCTTTTCAAATTTTGTGTAGTTTGGTCCAAACAAGCTGTTGTATTTTTGCAAAATTTTAGAAGCAACTGAAAATAGATTAAAGAGAGAGTAGAAAAGTTGTCTCTAATTCTTATACAAATCTAAGAGAGATGTCCGGACTTGCGACCTTATATTATGCTGGCAATTCCTCAGGATGTGTCCTCATCGCCTTATCATGATTAATCGAAAAAAACATCAATCAAACCTGGTCACTTAGTTTCCTTGGCAAATTGTGATTAATCGGTAGGGATGGCAGTGGATGGGAAAAACGGGCCCCGCCTCGCCTCGTTTGGACCAGGGATGAAGGTTAAAATCAAAACCCGTGCAAGGATGGAGGCAGGGATGGACTTACGCTTTTCTCCTCCCTACTCTGTCACCGTCCCGATCTCCGCCTTGCCCTGCCCCACCCCGTCCCCAATCCTTCTTTAGGAATGGCAATGGACCGAGGGGAAACAGGGCCCCGCCTCGCCCCCATTTGGACCGGGGATGGAGGTGGGGTGGAGGTTAAAATCCAAACCCATGCGGGGATGGAGGTCCAGGTTTTGAGACGGTGTGGGGGTGGAGACCTTGTCCCCTGCCCCGGTCCACTACCATCCCTATTAATCAGCATAATAAAAAATCATGATTAATTGGTAAAAATTACCAGCCATTTTTTGTATGAAGAAACTACAAATAGAATACACATACAATCATGGTTTTAAAACTTGTTGAATGGTCACTCGACTCATCCTTGAATGACCCGTGACTCGGCCAGGTCAACTCGGTTACTCGGCCGAGGTCATGTTAACTTTATTTTTTATATAAAATATATAAATATATGTATATTTTATAATATTTTATCAATATATTATATATAATATGCATTATATGATTTTTTTATAATATATTTAATGTATAATTTTATTAATATGTATAACTATATTTTTATATATAATATATATAATATTTATATTATATTTTATATATAATTATATATAAAATATATTATATATGTATATATATGCATGACTTGCCGAACTCGCCGATGACTTTATCAGGTTAACTCGGTGACTCAACCGGGTTTTGTTCAAAACGAGTTTGTACTCGTTTTTGACCCAAATGGGCGATCCGGTCCGAGTCACCAGGTTGAGTGGGCGAGTTTTTTAAATGATGCATACAATTTACAATTGCATACAAAACTTTTCTTGTACAAGGTCTTTAAAATCTAAACAATAGATCAGATTGATAGACTTACCTTAGCCAAGATGTCTCTGATAGAAGAGCATAACAAGTTTATTGATACATAAACAAATAAAGAGTAGTCTCATATTCAATCTGGGCCTCTGAATTAAAATTTGCTGGAACTGGAAACTTATCCATATCTGAAAATGAAATATAACAATTCCATGTCCATTCAATATATGCAACTAAAAATTACTTAACAAAATCTGTATAAGATGATATGAAACTTATTCATGACACAAATGGCAGAATCAATGAGAAGCAAGAACCTCTCTCTCTCTCTCTCTCTCTCTCTCTCTCTCTCTCTCTATATATATATATATATATATATATATATATATATATATATATATATATATATATATATATATATATATATATATATATATAAAAGCAACAACAATCTGATTATCGTATCCCCACCAAATCCAGGAAAGCAATAAAGAGATTAACGAAGTACTTGAAGTAAAAGAGCTTTTGCAATGCCAGATGAAGGCTCGTGATTAGGATATAGTAAATTACAGTAAGGCATGAAATCTGCAAGGCACCATCATCCCAACATAAGTTAGATATCAACTAAAATGAACTCATACTCCCAAATCTGTCCAGGAAAAGTAACTACTTGGTGCAGCTCCTTCTGTATAAGCTTAAGTAAAAAACTATAATATGACAAAACTCCCATGTTTCACAGCAATGTCATTGCAGAACAGCTAGTGATATAACTCCCATTGAATAGCCAACTCTAACGAAAAGGAAAACCAAATATAGGATGATAAGACCAACTCCAAACAGCTTACTTGGATGCATGTCATTCTTAGGCAATTCTTCCCAACTGACTCCAGGTCTGGCTAATGTGGTTTAATTAAGTGATAAGAGATTCAGAAGGGCCTGTCAAGCTATACCTTCAAATTGAATATGTAGTCCTCTAGGGATGTAAACAGGGCAGACTCGGGTCAGATTTTCAAATGGAATTACTGAGTTTGGTTTACTTGGATCTGAACTAATCAGCTATAAAGGAATGAGTCAACCATAATATTTTACGTTGGAGATAGTATGGGCCTTCTTCTGTGTGGTGATGTGCAACGTTTTGTTGTAAGCTGCAGATAGTATGGGTCGTCTTCATTTTCTTATGGTCTCGTTTAAAATTGTATGGAAATTAATAACACTTATGGATCAACTTTAAAGCATGGGAGAAAAATGGAACAATTGCTGTATAAAATGGGACAGAAATGAAAGAAAACATAGCTTTTCTGTAAGATCAAGACAACTGATTGTAAAACAAAAGCTCACCTGTAGAACCAAAAGCTTCCACTAGATAAGGGGAAGAGGCTGCAATAAAACGTGAATGGAGAGCAGAGCGTGAGCAGATCCTCCACTTTGCAAGTTTAAACGATATGAGAATTCAGGGCTTCAAAAATCAAGGGAGAAAGGCTACGATAAAATCTACCTCTACCAACTACTCCGGTACAAGAAATAACTAGAATCGCATGAAATTGACATAAAACTAAAAAAAACATTGAATTAATGAAAAATAACTGAAATAAGAGAAATTAACATTCTCAACCCAACTCAACTAGTTCTAAACCCAAGATCTCTCTCATATTAGAATAATTTAATCCAAGTAGAAACTCACTAATCTTAATGAACTACTAAGTTGTGATGCGAATGAGCATTTAAATCCAAGATCTAAATAAAAAAAAAAATTAAACATGTTCGATTTAGGTACCGAATCCAGTGTGGCCATAGGGTCTCACAAATAGAACCCCAAGAGCCACTAAAATGGTGGGCTCATTAAGAATAATTTATGACATTTAATTATAAAATTTAATATCATTTAGTTAGGTCAAGTAACCCTTTTACAGAATTAAAGATGCATTATCTCCATGTTAATGGTAGAGTTAATCTCAATCCTCCATTGATGCATATATATATATATATATATTAAGGACCATAGTCATGGCAAGACATGAGACCAGCAATATGTGAAATGGAGGACTGTGAGTGAATCTCACCATGCGAATATGGCTGAGATAGCTCAATAGGTAGAGCACCTGATTTCACAGGTTGAAGGTTCAACCCCTCCTAGTGCACATGCCTTTTTTATTCTGTGATCCCACCGAAACCAAGTTTAAAAACATGTGGTTCCAACAAAACCTATAAAATAGATCTAATTAGTTCTTATGGACCCAAATAAGTGTGGCTCCTGCTCTTACATCACCCTCATAAGCACCTCTTAGGGGAACGTAATTAAAAATAATAAGAATAACATTAAACCAATGTTGTTAAAATAGGTTCAGTAGGTGAATCGGTTTCTCAAAAAAAAACTCTGAATCGGATCGAAATGTTTGTGAATCAGCACTTTTTTACTATTGGATGGCACGTCATTAAAAAATAAAAAAAGTATTTAAAATGTTAAAAAAAAAACCTCCAAAGAAACAACAATTAGTCATCCTTCTGTTTTTTCTTCAGTATTTTACTAGATTAGTTCATCTTAACTCTGTTCTCTCTCCAAAACAGGTTCCTTATTTCTGTCTTTCGCAAGTGAACTAGTTGATGTTATAGCACCTTCTTGCTACAGGTGAGCTTTTCAGCGTTTTTGCCCAGTTCTAATTCTGAAAATTATTCTAAAGCATTATGAACTGTTATACAATACTCTACAGATCAATCGTTGTTACAAAATGCTAAGCATCATTATCATTTTTGTCTTTCTTTTCCTGTAATTGTTTCACATCTCTAAGATAGTTTTTGTGCATGGGTACTTTTGGCTATTTTTTGGCCTAAATGTTCACATTAATATATATGCCTTTATGACCCTACGTCTCTCTGTTAATCCTCATTTTTTTCTGAAATCTATGAATTTCTTTGCCATTTTATGTCTTGAAAATCTCTATGGTTAAACGGTTTAGGTTTAGATTTTACATCATCTCTTTGGCTCAGAGTTTTCCATTCTTGGGGACATAGTCTCCATTTTCTCTTGTCATTAATGTTATTTTAATGCTTGATTGCTTTCATTTGCTTTTTAAATTTTTCTCATTTATTTCATTATGTTGCTTCTCTTACCACTTTCATCTTGAGCTTCGAGTCTTGCTAGTACCATTATTGGTATGGCTCATGATTATGTGGGAAGCAACAATATGAACCTTTTGCTTTCACTTGGACAGTTTGGTACCAGAAATCAAGTGGGTAATCCTTTTTTGTTTCATTTTGCTCTCTCTTGTTTTTGTTTTTTAAATTTGAGAACTAAATCTTTTCTTTTATTAAATCAGGGAGGCAAAGATCATGCTAGTGCAAGATATATCTTGAGAACATTTATCAAAGTCAGTAACATTCATGGATGACAATTGCAGTGGAGCTTGTTGCTAATCCCTCCATAATATTCATGGATGAACCAGCCTCTAGACTTGATGCCAGAACTGCAGCAATTGTGATGAGAACAATAAGAACTATATTTCTGGTGAAAAAAAAATCCTTAGCTTCTACTTCTTGAATATATGAAATCCTTTCAAAAAATGACCCAAAATATTTTATGAATTTATTAATTTTCATTAAAAACATAAATGTTGGTTTCTCAAAATGGTACTTTAAGAAGTCTTTGTCTTGTATATCAAAGCGCTGTCTCTATGGTGGATGTGGTTGATGTAGCTTATAATAATCAAACATTCACTACATTTGTTTGGTCTGTGTGCTATTAACTTATCTTTCTGTGGGTATGTGATCTGTAAACACAATTCAGAAAATTTCATTGAAATTTACAACAATTAAATAGTAGTTAGTTAACCAACTGAATTTAAAAAAAAATAATATATATATATAACAATAATAAGACTCTATCAAAGTTGTGCCCATTAGGGGACACGTGATGAGTTGTGGAGCCTGATTCAGAGTTTTTTTCCTTACAGGAGGAGGTCTGGGGTTCCCCCGGTGTGGGTCCCGGATTCTTATGGATCATACCCGGTTTTTTACTAGCAGCTTAGTTAAAATTGCATAAAAAACCCTTAATTTTTGGTCAAATGAGGACTTTGACCCTCGTTTGATTAAAAAATTTAAGGCGTGTATGCCTCGACTTGAGGCGTGCGCCTCAAGGCGTATGAGGCGCACGCCTCAAGGCTCTTTTTTTTATTTTTTATTTTTTATTTTTTATTTTAAATTTTGTGACGGATTAACGATGGATATTATTTGTCGCTAATATTCAGCGATGAATTTTTTGATGGTTTGCGATGGATTATATTTCGTCGCTAATCCCGTCGCTAAAATAGCGATGAGATTAGGGCCGGAATATAATTCATCGCAAACCCAAATCAGTAGTTGAGAAGTTGCTCATATATTTAAGATAAACTTAACTGGTTAAGATCCCAAGTAATGTCAGATGTGAAGTATGCAGAACTCGGCGTACATCAACCGAATGAATAGTCTTTGTTTAGATGGTTTTGACTGATGCCCATCATTTCTATACAGCTTTTTAGGGTTTTCTTTCCATCACTTCCTTGGCTTCTATCTGGTAATAGTAGGTATGGTATTGATACCCTCCTTGTCAGTTGCGTATCTTAAGCTATAAGACTTTTCTGCTGTCATGAGCAGTGCGGAATGAATACAACACCTTAGGCAGAACTTGCCACCAACACAAGAAATCAGCAAGGCTTGGACCACAAGTCATGGGGTACCCAGTTGGAGTCACAATACCGGCACAATTTAATACTGCTCAGGTTTGAATGCCAGAGAAAACAGTATGGTAGAATCGATCCGATTGAGCAGAATTCATAACTTTCATGTTGAAATTGAACCATCAAGCCTTCCACCATGAACACACACGCCATGGTCTTTTTTCAATATCTTGTCAAGGCCTTCCATGAACAAGATCCCCAAGCAAAGCTTAGGGCATGTTAGCAACCATCTCGGGTAAATGAACTTGAGAAAGCGCAAGAATCCCCTTCCTGTGAAAGAGGATTCCCAGGGTCATACTTATGACTAGAATCCCCCACGAAAAAGAAAAAAAAAAGGCACACGTTTTCTTTTTTGGATTTAGATTAGAGGGCGGCAAAAAAGCTAGGTTTTCGTGAAATGTTCCATTTTTGAAGTCAAGTGATGAGTCGAATATGTTGATGCTACAATGATCAAAGTGCAGATTTCTGCAGTGGTTGGGCAGATAGCGATGCCATTTGGTTCATTGAAGGACAGCCTGAGTTTTGCTCCAGGGAGAGCTACTAATAGTATAGTAAATGTTCATGGATTTTTAGAGATGTTTCTTTCTAATTCTTATTTATTGATCAAAGCCTGCCCATCTCCCGAAAACAAAGTTCGACTTGCATGTGTTAAGCATATTGATGATCGATACTTTCAATGAAACTAAATTGCAAGTTGACTTTATCCCGAGGGACTGGCTTAACTTAATAAGGCACCTTTGGGTGTTGCTCACCTAAGAGAAGGCTATGTGGCTTGTGCTCAAATGGCCTTGATGAGGGCTTCACCATCTCTTTATGAAAAAGAGAAAAGCCAAAACTCACCCCTATAGAGAAGTGGTGAGATAGAGGGAGCAATACTAGAAATAGTCAATCTATTTTTTTCTTCTTGCTTGTGCGCTTTTCCCATGGCGATTTGTGCTCGCTAATACATACCTACTTGCTTACTGGCTGGTTGCTATTTTTCCTATTATGTCTCTAGTTGTTTTCATGTTCTTATTCATACTAACCAAAAGTAGAGCGAGGTTGCAGGAGTAGTGACGAGTGACCATAGGGCTTTTGTTTTCGAAAGAGTAGTTGCCTAGTATCCAGCTGATTGACGAGTGCCAACAACAGTGATGGTTACACTTTCTTATGCCCTGGCCTCTCTCCTGCAGGCAAAATGGAGCCTAGCTCGAACTAGCTCACCTCGTTTTGCTCTATCACAAGTAAGAAAACATAGCTTATTTTCAGCAGAGAGAGTACAAGACTTTCTTGACTAATGAATTGGCTTGAACCCTATGACGAGAGGGAAATAGAGAAATCGAAGGAGAGAAGCTTAGAGCCGACGGGCATACTCACTCTAGCGGCGTACCTGAATAGACCCGCCATACCATAGAAACACATCATGATCCTTTGTGAAAAAAATTTGATTTGCTTAGATGGGAATAAGGATATCAGATTACTACCAAAATATGTCAAGGCTTTCACCAAAGTGAATTTAGACATCAAGGACATAAGCCATGCAGACCAATTGTTCCATTTCACATATAGATTGCAGGGTTGAGCCTCTACTAAACTGAACCGGCAAGACCCTTCAACTCTTATTGTGGTGCTAGCTACTGTCAAGAAATTTGCCAAGATCGAAAGGTGTAATACAACATTTCAAGGCAAACTATTTAGAAATGATCGTAACAACAATAACAATCAAAGGGATATCTATCGCGATGACCATTGGGTGAATAAATGTCACAGGAGTCATAGATAGAGAATGAAACCTTTGATTCGAGCTTATAGTCATATGTGTCTTTCTCCAAAGGCTGTCTCATGGAACCTCAACCATCAGACACGGAAAGGCTGGACTGTCCATTCCTATCCTACCTTTCCACACCTTTCCTTACCTGGCATGAAAGAGATATTAGGCGTGTCCCTTCCAGTGAAAGAGGATTCCCAGGGTCATACTTATCACTCCTTTACACGGGAAAGTGGGCACTTGCATTCTCAACTGATGTTCACATTCTCATTATCAACTTATAGTTCTCGAGTTTGCGTACACTTGCGAAAGTGGCAGAGTTAAGAATCTCTCCTTTTTCTCAGAAAACCTAAAAAAAAAGTCGCACTTTCTTAAGCACTCGCAAACGTGCCCCTGAAGCACAAGATTTTTACAAACTTGGTCTCCTTTAGCATTATTATGACAACAAACTTGGTCGGATTAGGAATTATGACAACAGCTAAAGACTCATCCAACCAACCCATGTGCTGCCCTCACAAGCAAAGGCTGTCATCATTGGGCCCATGGCGTCCAAAATACTCAAGCCAGATGTTCTTGGCCAGAAAACAAGCACCAACTCGGGATCAATTTCAAAACCAATTTACTTGAGAGAGAGAGAGAGCGATGATATATGAGCGAAATAAAGAGAACCAATATCGTCCCCCAGAGATAAAGAACCGCACCAAGATGCAGGAACCAATCAAACAATGAGTGATTAATCATACCATTCGCAAAGGGCAGAGTACAAGAGAAGGGCTTGTAATCATACATACAGATGCTTAATTCGCAAACTCTTTACAGAGTCACAACAACAAAAAGATCAGTATGAATTTTACCAAAATTACCTTTCGTTTTAAGTCGAAGAGATTAAACCCATCTTTCCTGCTTCTCTTGATTTTGAGAAGTCGCATACATTTGATCAACTGTTATAACTTGGATTGCATTGCCCAATTCGCCATCCGCGCAATGCTTGCATATTTACAGTCCAGGGAGAGATTATGCAAATCAGAAATGGCTCCTTACAGATCCCAACAAATGAAAGAAGAGCATACATCTACCCTTTAACGTCCACCACCAACACCAACAACCATCATGAAGGACGCTTCTCACTCCATGCCCCCAAGTCACCATCTTGAAATAACACTGCCATTATCAAACGCCCACCCCCCACGCTGCCTCGAGGGCCTTGAGAACACTCCACCATGCGTCCGATTCCGGTGGCTCGGACTCGCAGACACCAAACTCGACGATCTCGAAGAAGAGGAAAACGGTCGGAGCCGTCCAAAGAAGGAAAAGAAGTGCCTGATCGCATGCCCGAACCCACCATTCGGCCTTGTGCTGCTCCTTCGAGCAGTAACCCAAGGCACCCCCCGCCTCACAGCCGCCCCCGAATTGAAATCGCCGTCCATTTCCGTGTACACCACCGGAAGCTCGCGCTCCCCGGACTGCCGGCTGCCGGAAAACCTCCCCACCGCGAACCCGCCACCAGGGAGCCTCCAAATCGTCAGCCCCACCGTGTCTTCATCCTCCGGAGCATCGCTCGTTTCGTGGGAATTCCTTGCCACAGGCGTCGGCGTCTGGGTATCGGTCGGAAGCTCGTGGCGGCAGACGGGGCAGGAATTGTGGAGGGAGAGCCAAGGAAGGATGCAATCGGAGTGGTAGATGTGCTTGCACGGCATCTCCCGAGCTTCGGAATCGAGCTCGAACGGCTCCTTGCAAACGGCGCAGTGACAATCGCTACTGATATGGCTCGCGACGATCTTGATCGTGGGCATCGCCTCGACCGCACTCTTCGACGCCGGCGGGTGCTCGCAGCGACCGACCCCATTCGCCTCTATCTGGCTGAGCTGGTCCAGGAGCCGATCGAACCCGGAGCCCATCAGGAACTCCGACATGCTCGCCGGAAGCGGCCGCAGCCCCGAGCCGACGCCATCATCGTAGTAGAGCTCGAACCCTCCCCCCTCCGCGAGCGGCACCGCCCCGCGCTCCGCTTCTCCAGAGGGTCCGCGAAGAACGATCACGGGATTGAAGGACGATCTCTCCCCGTTTCCCCTGTTCCTCCGCCTCATGCCCAAACCCTGATCGGAGCTCCGTGGAGACGACCGCCCGGGAGAACTGGCCCGGCTGCTCGGCCGGTACATCGCAGCGGCCGGAAATCGTTCCCGTCGCCGCCGGGCCTCGACCGATCTGCTCGGGCTGCCGATCTCCTCCACGAACCCTCCATCGCAGTCGGGGCAGACGACGCTGTCCCTCGTCCACACCCTAACAAACCGGCTGCATCGGTAGCACCAGTAGGAGGAGCTCATAGAAGACATCTACGACCCTCCTCTCTCTCTCAGCAAGAGGAATCCCAAACAAAACACACCGAACAGCACGAAAACAAACTCGGGACCCAAAAAACACAGATTTCCCCCCCCCCCCCAGAAATGGACTCCCCTAGCAGTACGGTTTCCCTCCCACTCGATAAACCAAAATCCTCCCACAGAAAATTCCCCAAATTTAAGCGAGCCCTAGCTTTCCAAAACCCCCACGATCGGATCGAACTCGCGAAGGAATCGAGCTCAAGAGATGAAACGTGACGAGATCTTCACACCCACACACATACACACAGACACATAGAGAAAGAGAGAGAATCTTACAGATCTACGAAACGATTCCTTCCCCCGTGAGAGAGAGTTACAGATCTGGGAAACGATCCCCTTCCGGCGAAGATCTCGCCGGAACCCTAACGAGAGAGTGAGACAGATACAGATCTCGGAAACGATCCGCTTCCGGCGATGATCGCGCCCGGATCGGAGAGAAGGTCAGAGAACGAGAAAGACAAAGGGGGTTACAGATCTCGGAAATGATCCCCTCCGGCGACGATATCGCCGGAATCCGACAACGGAAGGGAGGAGAGAGGGCGGTGGTGGGTTTTGTGGGAGGGGACCAGACAAAGGAGATCGGTTTTTGAAGATAAAGAAAAGCGTCTCTCTCTCTCTCTATCACTTTCTCTCTCTAGGAAGTTTCAACGACGCCAACGGGGAAGGCGCGTGCGAGGCTCGGTTAGCGTGTGAGAGACGCCTCCTCTCCCTTACCACTGAGCGACTGACGTGGCGCGTGCTGGTTGGTTGGGTTGTAAACCAATCGGTGGTTGGGGTCCACGGCCCAACCTCAGCCGAGCTGGTGCCAAAGCCGAAACGGCTGGAGCCGCGCCGATAGGCGGGACGAGTGGAGACCTGGAAACCGGACGTTCATCGACTTTGACTTTTTTGATGAAGACGGTTTTACCCCTGTTTAGTTTTGGACCTGGACGCTTTTTTTTTTTTATTTTTTTTTTTTGAGCAAATTATAAAGAGCGGTTTCTGAAAAATTAACTTTTAACACCTTATGCGAAAAACGCGATATTCTTTTCAAGTCAATTAAAACGTTAAGTATCAGCTCAAATTATTTTATCTTATTTTTTGTTGTTTTCCTTTTAAAAATTTGTCTTTCTTTTTTTAATTAAATTCTATGGGTGATAAAAGCACGAGAAAAATAAAAAAATTCAATTCTATTAAAAAAAATTGGTGTTATTTTCCCGTTTTAAACTTTTCCGACTACGGATGCTGCAGGTAAAACACATATATGGGCGATTTTTTAAAAATATCTATCTTTGTCACTTTTTTAGCTATTAATAACATTAAAAAAAAGTCATATTAACATGATATTTTTACAATGCCTTTGCCATATTAATATTTTTTTAGACCTTTTTCTAACGCTATCACAGTTGCACAAATATAGCTGCAAATGCATATAAATGGATTTGAATTTCTTGGGTAAAATCAATTAAAAAAAATCCAACCATATATTGGTCCGGGTCCAAACTAAATTGATTAATCCGAATTGGATCTATACTCCAACCATGTCTTGGTCCAGGTCCAAATTGTCAGATGGCATTCTACCCTACTTTGTTGCTGGATCCAACCTGGATGTAGAAGTTTTTGCCTCTTTTATGTGGATTATATGAACTGTGGTTTCAAGGCCCCATTTGGACCAAGATCCAAACATAATATTTTGAAACTTTTAACATCTTTATAGAAAAGTTGGTGAAATATATTCCAACGTTCCTATCAAGATATCCCACCCCTGATACTAATGTTATTTAAAAGATAGCAGCAAGATATAGCAATATTTTCTTAATACCCACTCGCTCAATTTTTTATGAATATGGGGTTATTTTTATGATTTTACCCTTCCGTTAGAACGTCCTTCTAGCAAAACTCAACATTTCAGTGAAACTCCACTTTTCCAGTGAAACTGATTTGCCTATGCATTGAAATAGTGAAACTCAATTTTTGCAATAAAACTAACAAATTTTTTAGACTTTTTTTTTTTGAAAAATGATGCATTTTCTGAAATGTCTTAGAATTTTTGACATCTGCCCGATGTCGTTAAAAGACCTTTTTAACTTTTGCACAAGCGAATTTCCTCCAAAATTGCAAACTTCCTCTTAAATACGAGAATATGCAATTTTTCTTCTAAATATGTGAATTTTCTCTCAAATATAAAAATTTATGATTTTTTTTTATGAATATTTGCACATGTGTGAAAACATTCACAAATATGAAAATATTTAGTAAAAGGAGGTTCGCACATTTTGAGGATATTCACAACCATAAAGTATGATCATTTTTCGTGTATATATATAGTGAGTGGTAGTTGTCTACCACTGACCTAGCAAGAAACCATTACACTCGCATGTGCTAAAAGGCATCGTTTAGAAGCGTCAACAGCAACTTTGATGCATCACTAGAGGCTTTACTGGCACTTTTGAAGCATCACTAGAGGTTTTAGCAACGCTCGAGGCCTTATCAGCATTTTGAAGCATCGTTAAATGCTTTAGTGGCACTTTTGCAAATACCAGTCAGGAGACCCTTTGTCTGACATCTGACAATCGCAAATACATTACAACATTCATAATCATGAGTTGCAAAGGTCATCCAAAAGTGTGAACCTCTTTTTCATAAAATCGATCGCATAAGAGGAACATACAGGAGGGCACTCACAAATGTGTAAAGATATTCACAAATGTGAAAGTATTTAGTTAGAAAAAGTGTTCATATTTTAAGGACAGCTCTGCTTGGTTGGCAGGAGCTGTCAATGCACATCACCTTGTGGTGGGATGTTGCAGGTTCAAAACCCAATGGTATGGTGAATAACTTATGGGGGTCTCCCTAACCCCAACTTGTCTGTCTAAAAAAAATGCATAAGGGCACATGCTGAAGGAGATTCGTAGATATGTGTTTATATATCATGTTTTGTTGTATTTTTATGATGAATAACACATATTTAAGAAAAAATTCATATATTTGAGAAAAAATTTTATATTCTCATATTTGAAAGAAAATTACATATTATTATATCTGAAAGAAAGTTTGTGAAAAAAAATTAGCTTGTGTGAAGGTTAAAAAGGCCTTTTAATATTAAAAACTTATGAATTTCAAAAATTGTTAAACATTTTTTTAAAAACACATCATTTTTGTCGTACAGTACAATCATTTTCATTTTCTACAACTACTTTTCTTTCACTCCACCCCCATCATCCTCATCACCACCACCACCGTCATCACTACCACTACTTCACCATTATCACAACCACCATCACTATCATTGTCATTACCATCGTCACTATTACCATCACCGCCATGAATCACCGTTGTCATCATCACTTTTTCCACCACCACCATCTATCAACATTACCATCATCATCATTATCACCGCCACCATCAACATTGCCATTAAAACTAAGATTTGCCTATACAATTTTAGTGAAACTCGACTTTTGCCTATGAAACTCAATTGTAGAACCTAGTTGCTACAAGACTAACGAAACTTAGTAAACGGAGGTGGTGTCGATGACGGTTCATGAGCGTAACAATCGCTCGAGCTTCAACCACCGCCACAACTTGTACCGATCTACACCTCGAGCCGATTGGCAGACCGACTGAGAGTCATTCCGCATATGACCAAGGCGCATCACCGGCCCCCATCTCCAAGCACTCTTTGACTCTCTTTTCAAAGTCATTTTCATCTTTCCCTAGCGGTACTTGTTCGCTATCGATCTCCCGCCCGTATTTAGCCTTGTCACCCGATTAGGGTTGTATTCCCAAACAACCCAACTTGTTGGCCGTGCCTCGTGGTGCAACAGGGTCCGGACACAACGGGGCTCTCATCCTCTCTGACGCCCCCTTCCAGGGGACTTGGGTCTAGTCTGTCATTGACGACGCTTCTACAGACTACAATTCGGAAGGCGAAGCCTACTAATTCTCAAGCTGGGCTATTCTCAATTCGCTCGCCATTACTAAGAGAGTCCTTGTAAGTTTCTTTTCCTTAGCTTATTGATATGCTTAAACCCAACGGGTGGCCTCACCTAACCTAGGGTAGCTAAGCTGAAATGAGAAATCACCTTTAGAGTTCACTTCATGCAAGTTGTGGCAATCCACCGCCTACAAAGTGCATGGGTGGACTGGCCATGATAATCCACTGCTTGCCTCACTTATTCAGCTGTATCGGCCAATACCGATACTCAATTGAATAATTCTCTATCGGCTAAAAAATAATAATAAATTATAAGGTGTCAATCACTCATGTTAAAACTACTAAAATAAATTTAAAATAATATTAAAAAAGCTTTTTGGGTACTTTTTTTATAATTATTAAAAAATAACTTATTCAGGCATTCCCTAGGGTTTAGGCCCAACCCACTTTCTAAACATGGACCCACACGAACCAGGTCAATCTACCCTACCTAGGCTGCCCTACTTAGCCAATCTCAAAGAAAACAATTAACCTAATAAAATATTATTTATTAACATATTAATTATGAAGAAAATTAGCAGAGCCACGTAAGGTTAAGGTGGTCGTGGACCCCATCCTAGGTTTGCTTTTCTGGGTCTGGTCCATTAAGTGACCCAGTTCTTCGCGAGGGTTCCTTGTAATAAAAAATTATGAATAAAACTAGCAGCTATATATGCAAAATTGGTAAAGCAAGAGGGATAGAGGTTGACCAACAATTTGATAATATAATTGTGCTCCTCTCAAAAGGGCTCATGGATCGAATCTTGTTTTTTTACTAGTAATTGGATCGACTGATCCAAAGAGTGTTGAAGAAATCACCGATTCTAGAGGAGATTGTTTTTCTTTAATTATTTTATTTTTTAGCCTATTGGTCCAAAGCTGACCAAAGGAAACTTATTGTGGGGAGGCCACTTGAGACATGAAGATCTTAAAAAGAAATCTTTCTAAAAAATGTAAGAAATAAAAAAAAACAAATAATTTCATGGTGAGGAAAACACCACCAAGTGGATGCTTTGTGTTTTCCCACTTTCCACTCCTTCCTTTCTCACGCATACCTGTCAATCTTTCCATTAGAGATTGAAAAAAATAAATAAAAAGATTTTTTGGATAAATTATTTGCTAGTGGTGAAGGTAGGAAACTAGTGAGGTAAAAATCATAGATGCAAATAATAATAACTCAATCTGATTCAACATATTTTATTTATCTTTTTTTTTTATGACGAGGAACCCTCCCCGAAGCGAGAAAAACCCTTGGTGAGCCCATGACCACCCTGCCTTACGTGGACCCACCTTCGACAAACCCGTGCCACGGTGGGGTTCAATCCAGTGTAAAACTTGGATTATGTTTTCCAATGTAAAAACATGATTTTTTAAGTCATAAAACTTGGGCACATTGTGGACCATTGATTGTTGAAGCTCTTGAAAAACCTGCTTATATGTTGCAATCATATAATTCAATGGACATTACATATGTGGGGTTTTCTTTACAAAAAAAGAAATCGATAAATATAAAATTGTAGTGATTTCTACTCAATATCTATGTACTTTCATTAGTAGCAAATATTTACGGTCTATTAGCGAGGTGGTATCACATGTGGTAAGCGGGGTCCTGTGCCAAGCTGAAGTCCCAAGTTCGAATCTCTCTACCACATGAGGCTTAAGAGATATCTGGTAGGGGTCCGCCAAACCCAGCTTGCATTTCAAAAAAAAAAAAAAAGTATTTACCCTCTAGGTTTTAAAGTGGGTTATTGTTCTTTTCTTTTTGAAAACCAAGCTGGGTTAGGTGGACCTCTACCAAAACAACAGCCGCCCATATGGCAGAGGGATTCGATCCTCGGTCGTCAACTTGACACAAGACCCCGCTTACCGCATGGGATACCATCTCGGTGGTATAAAGTGGGTTATTGTGATTAGTAGTGTGACAAATATAGTGAAAAATTCAGAAATATTGTGAGTGGTTTTTGAATCTTTCAAAATACAATTATATTTATATGTTTTTAAAGGTATCATGACTTTGTTGTGATATTACTTTTTTTCTATTAAATCTCAAGAAAATGGTTTTGTATATTTTTATTTTATTTAATTTTAGTTTTACGTACTTGTTATGCTTTAATATATTATTTTTGTCAATATTTTGTGAATAATGCAGGAGAGAGTGCTACATGAACCTCAATTTGTTCAACTCCTAATGCAAATTCAAGGCACCTAGTTAAATGAGTCAAGTTTCAATTTGAACTTTTTTTCTTTTCGCTAGGCTAAAGGAAAACCCCCATCACCAATCGCACATCGGCTGGCCTCTAGTTCGTAAACCCTTGAGGTCCTCCTTTCCGCCTAAACGTACACTCATCTTTGACCTTGCGGTAGAGGATGCCCCATGTGGGTTTCAAACTCGTGGCGCCCATGTGAGTTTCAAGCGTGTTAAAGCTTAAAAACCCTTGTTTAAGCTCACATAATTAGCTCCAAAGGGGTTTGACATAGTGTGGTGGGGGTCTTGGCTTCTAGACAAACCGTCAAGGTTAGATTCTCATGGGTGTCACCCCTTTATTCAAGCCAATGTGTAGCATAGGCCCCAAGGCAGGGGTTCTAGCCTCGGAAGCAGATCAGGTCATGCTGAAAATGAGCGTTTTTTCTCATGCGAACATCGTGGCCGTCTGTTTGCATTTTGGATGAATGCCACGTGGTTTTGTTGACTTTTTGATCTTTTTTAAATGCAAATCGCATGGCCACGATGTCAGCATGAGCAAAAACACTCATTTTCAGCATGACCTGATCTGCTTCTTGTTGCTGCTGGCATGACCACCGTAGGTATAGCAGGTTGAGCCAGCATGACCAGACCTTGGTGGGTTAGGTTTCTTCGAGTTATAAATAAATAAATAAAAAAGCTCACATAAGTTTTTTTTTTTTTTATGTACATATTGTGTAGTTAACGACTTGACTCATAAACCGTCTTGCAAAAGGAGACAAAATACGGTTCATAGAAGCGAGCCGAGCTTGGCTTGGCTTGGCTCAAGCTGCCCTACATTGATGATGTCATTGTTGACCAAAATGGTTGACTTTCTCTATCTTGGTGTGTAGGGTCATAGGACACGCTACCCTAAAAAAGACAAAACCTTGTCCAATGAGGGTCTCGATGAGGCTTTCTAGGTAGGTTCGTGGTAACTTGACCAGAGGTCAGTTACTTTGAAAAGCTTGACTAAAAAAGGCACCAAGTAGGACTGTCAATGACCCAAAGGGGGTTGGCTTAGTGGGGTGGGGTTCTTGGCAGCTAGACGAGCAGTCAAGGTTCGATTCTCATGTAAGTCATCTTTTTACGCAAGTCAATGCATAGCATAGGCCTCAAGGGAAAGGGTCTTAGCCTCGGAGTTTCGACCATAGGTATGGCTAGCTAAGCCAGCACAATCAGGTCTTCGTGCCGGGTACAGTTTCTTCGAGTTATAAATTCAAAAAAAGTAAGACTGTCAATGGATTGGGTTTGTATGGGATAGTTACTCAACTTGAACTAGAATTTTTGCATATATCTATAAAAAGTGCCGACCCAAACCCTACTCGAGAAATATGTGAGCCAGATTTTTACCAGGTACCCAACCTGACTCGGCTTGGTTTCGAAATTCTTGACCTTATCAGAGTGTTTTATATGTATTTTTAGTAAAAGTGAACTTCAAAAATATACATATCCGAATTTGAAATTTTTTTTTTTGGTAATTGGATAAATCCTGATGCAGAACCCTGTAATTTGTTATTTGGGCAGGTTTGGATGCAGCCTGATGGGTTGCCTGACCTGTTGTCAGTCCTAGCGCCAAGGTGCCTTTATGCATGGACCAGGTTCGCTCTCATCCGGTCAACTCGAACCCGGTGAGGCTTTCATGGACAAGGCTAGGACAATCTCCGAAACGTTTAGGCTAGATTTAAGCAAAACTACGCTGGAACAGATGACGTTGACCGATTGAGCTACGTGAACTGGGTTAGTGACATGAATCAGATGGACCAACTCTTGACCAACATCATGAAAACACGTTTTTTCCTCGAAAAAAAGCATCAGCAAATATGAAAATTACAAAAATATAAAAAAAAATACATGCAAAACTATACACTTAAAAAATAGATAAATATATACTAAAAAGTCCCAAAAATATCATGATAAAAATGCTTAATATCACCATAAAATGAAATACTTGTCAACATGAGCAATATTGATTGCATGATATTTGTGGTCTTAACTAATATGAAGGGCTTATGTTGAGCTATATATGCTTTAGGAAGTAGGCCTAGTGGAGTCTATAGAGACTAAAGGCAATGGGTGTGAGTCAGACCAGGCTGGGCGTTGACTGTAGTCAAGTCTTTTGAGGAGGTTGATGCCACGAGTCTTTGACTCAAAATCAGGAGAACATGTGCAAAATATTCAAACTCAAACTGATGGAACAAAGCAACAAAAAATATATATTTTAAAAAAATAGAGAAACGTTGCATCGTGGGGCTTCAAGGTCGTGACATGCCTTTTTTTTTAGTGACAAAAAAAGTGTAATTCTTGATTTACATAAAATGCCATGCCTCAAGGGCAGCAACCAACGTGCATCGCACGTGTCACCAATATGCCACCAACGTGCATCGCATGTGTCACTAATATGCGATGATAATATATATATATATATATATATAGATAGAGAGAGAGAGAGAGAGTAGTAGTAGCTGTGGAACCCTTAAGTGCACTGCTGCCTGCTCAGCAGTATTGGCCGTTCAACACAAGCGTGATGGATGGCCACAAAAGCGTTTTTCCATCTTTTTGGAACAGCTATTGACAGCCGCTAAAGGTTCTAGCAAAAACTGGGACCTTTAGTGGCAGTCAGAAATATGTCACTAAAGGCCCCAGCAGAAAAAAACTTGCTTCTAACAAGTTTTTTCGTGCTTTTTGCACTGACCGTCCATCAAGACCGCGTGATGGATGGCCAGTGGAGTCCGCTGATAGCTGCACACCTAAGAGTTGCGCAACAACCACTTTTTCTATATATATATATATATATATATATATATATATATATATATATATATATATATATATATATATATATATATATATATATATATATTACAAACGAGTGTAACTACAATCTATTTTGAATATTATGATGCAAGTTGTTTTGATACAATCTAACCTCATAGATGGGTTCATCATACTCGTTTTAGTAGGAATCTACTATTGAATCATATTTCATCATACTGGTTTTAGTTGGAATCTACTATTGAATCATATTTTTTTGATGAAAAATATGGTTTTATGAGTAGTTGTCTACACTGATCGGTGCTTATCACTGCCTACAGAACTTTTGAAGGGTTGTTTTTCTCGAATTTGACTGTACATATGTGTTTTATGTGTTTGATTTTATAGGAATAAACTCTTGCATCATTCTATTTTGACATGCAGATAGGTTTTTATAAGATTTGAAAATCTATGGTGCAAATTTTTTATAAATTTCATAAATATTTAAAGCTTAAAAATTATATTTTTTTATCAAAAAAACATTATAACTCAGGCATTGTTTTTTAGCAAATCGATCATGCCCAACACATCTGAACTGTCAAATGTGGGAAAAACAAATCGAAACCCCCCTTTTGATCATGGTAGGCTGCCATAGGCACCTAAGGTCGTAGTCAGCTACTCTCTCTCTCTCTCTCTCTCTCTCTCTCTATATATATATATATATATATATATATATAGAGAGAGAGAGAGAGAGACTAGTTAGTCATCTTCTATCACCGCTAAAATGGTCATATTTTATCTCTTGAATAAAGATTATGAGTCATTGATTTTAAAGTTTTAAAAAATCTTTTTTGTGCAGTAGAATAGGATGATTCAAGAAATGGGCCATATAAAACCAAGTTTTGTACATCACATCCCTACGGTAAAATTTAAGACAAAATAACAAAAAATCAATGAAAATTGTGATTCACATTGTAGTTCTTATATTCTAGTGACTACACACACACACACATATATATATATATATATATATATATATATATATATATATATATATATATATATATATATATATATATATATATATACTTGTCAATGAGGGAGACAGGTTCAAACTTTTTGATGAACAAAAATTGAGAAAAGCATCTGGCCTAATGGTCCCTCCATGAGAACGCGACTCAGTGGCGTTGTGGGGGAGAAGACAATCAAGCTTCCATGAAAGAGTGGGGTGGTAGCAACTGCAGGTTTTTTGAAGGTGGCACTCCTGCTTTTGAGTATAGCATTGTTCCGACCTTGACCTAACCATCTTTCATTCTACATTAGCATTGTGATGTTAATTTATTTTTGGGTGCACCTATGGTATTTTTATATTTCAGAAATTAAATTTAAATTTAAACTAATTTAATGGTAATTATTAATGTTAATTTATTTAATAATTAATTAATTGAATATAAATTAGTGTATCACATTGAATCATGGACATTTTTTATAGGATCCATAGTACAATTAAGAATTTATTTTTAGAAAATAAGAAAACCTAATTAAGAGTTTAATTAATTAAATAAATTAAGATGGATAATATTTATCAAAGGTGTAGAGCCTTCTATAGAAGAGAGAGGGTGAGACGTCCCCTTGAAGGAGTCTACTAGGTGTTGGAGTCCCACCTAATATGGAGACTCCAACCAAGGAGTTAGAAAGAGAGAATGAAACTTGTTCTTTATGAGGAGTCTTTGTGCCTTGGAAGTCCCATACAAGGTGGAAACTCCAAGGAAAGAGAAGTGAAAGGAAAGGATTGGAGAATCCTCTTCAATTAAAGATTCTCAACTTATAGAGAAAGGGGGAGGCCTCCTCCCTCTCACACGATTTTGAGAGAATGAGCTAAAGATTAGAGGGAGAGATATAGAGAAATAAGAGAAAAGAAAGGGATAGAGAAAAAAGAGAAAAAAGGGAGAGAAGGAATGGAAGAAGAAGAGGAAGCCGTCCAAGATAAACCTTCCTAATTTTTTTAGTTTATTTTTGTAGTATGGTTTGATACAAAGTTTGTATCTTGGCATTGGACATCATTTACTTGAGTTTGAAGAGAGATCTACGGTCTCTTTTTGGGTTTTTACGTTGTTTTAAGTATTTTTCGTTAGGGTTCGATACCCTTTCAAATGTTCATTGTGTTATTCGTGAGTTTACGCTTCAGAGGCACAAATTTATATTTTTTACATCATGTTTAGGATTTAGTATAAGTCGATCTAAGCATATAATCAAGTTTCTGTGATTTGATTTGATTTGATTTAGAAATATTATTTTACTTTTGAAATGACTATTTTAATTCGTAGGAGAGATTTAATTTGCCTTTCGATGAAAAAATAATTTAATTTTTTGTTTAAATGCATATTATTATATATATTTGATGTTTGCAACATGCTAGATATGTTTATATATAGATTTAATATAGTTTTGATCGTAGAGATCTACTTAGAGGTTTTCATAATCTTTTTCAAAAATCTTTTTCAAAAATCTTTTTTAAGCGAAACATATTTTCTTATATAAAATTATTGGATCTTGTATTTGATTCATGATATGTATGTTGTTTTTGTGTTTACAACATGTTTAGATGTTTATATGCATATATATGAGGTTTTTATGATGAATATAAAATCATTGGATGCATGTGTCTAGTATTTTTTTATGAAAAATATTAATTTATTTATGTTTATTGAAAACTATGTTTTATCCTGTATTTTTATTACGACCAGTTTTAAAAAAAAATATGGTTATACAAAATAGTGAACCAAAAAAAAAACAATATGTTCCTGACATGTAGGAGCAGTCCCATAAAAATTTTGGGTTTGTTTGAGGTCCGGATGTGAAGATACGACATCTGCAAGTGAGCACATAATTTTTATCTTAACAAAAATTCTATGATGACCGCATAATTTTGTTGATTTAATTTCTCCCAAATTATTCAATGTTTATGACTGAAATTTTTATGTGTGTTAGTTTATTTATTAGAGAACACACAATAAAAATCTTGTGTATTGTTTCATTATGATTTTAGAATTTTAAAATCATGAAAGTCTATTCTGAAACCTGAAATTTCTGGAACACAGTCTGTCCAAGAACATAAATAGACTGTAGTTCATAAATTTTATTTCTTAACTGAAATGAAGTTTAGACCTAATTTCTTTTGAAGCTTGTATCAGAAACATTAAGCTAATTACAATAAAAATTATAGAATTTATTTCATCTATAAATTCATTGGTTGATGTTTCTTCAAAAAGATCATACAAGATAAGGTTGTTTTGTAAACAAAAAATGAGTTTTAGTAAAAGATTTATTTTTCTTTGATCTGGGGTGAGATTGGACTTAGGTTTTTTACTGTAGATATCTAACATATATGTGCATCTAAAGTAAAAAAATTAGAATTTATTTTGTTCATTGTGATGCATGATGAAATTTATACTGACAAGAAAAAAATTTATTTTTACAGTTTTGCATATAAATTGTTTTTGCTTATTTGCAAGTGATTGCTCTAGTTGAATTACATGCATATAATGATTTCAAATGTGAACCATGTATGATGTTGTGATATTGTATGAATTCTTATGTTAATCATGTGCAGCATGTGACCATGGTTTATGACTTGCGAGCACTATATATCATTTAATGGGTAATGCTTACTTGAATGCATGAGACAATTCGAAAGGTGAACCAGATTGTAATGTGGATTATGAGTTAGCTACATGTGGGATTATGGATGGTTGTGTGCTAATGCAGTATTGATATATTAATGATGTGAATACATTCTTTATATTATGTTGTAATACATATGATTAATGACACTTATTGACGCACAATGATACACTGTTATTCTCGAGCGGGTGTGTCCTAATCAAAAGATGGACGATGTGATGCATGTTGTGAGTTCATGTTTGCTACATGAAATAAATGATTGATAACTTATAAATAAAAGAAACTAGAATAATGTATTAATTTCATTGGTTACCTAATAGACGTGTGGAAATCATGCGATAGTGGATGTCATGCACATTATTTTTTTCATGGATACATAGGAGTTCATAATCCTTATCCACGATCGCAGGAAACTTTCCATTGTTTTGCTTGGGGGCAATTTTGCTTGCTGAGCTATAGCATTTTGGTATACAGAACAGAAGTGGCATTGAGCGTGGGTCGCTATTACCCTGATATTGTACGTATGTTGCCAATGTTTCAACTTAGAGTGTGTCACTAGTTGGTCAAGATTCTCGAGTTCTAACTCAGTTTATAAAACATAATGTGAATAAGATACAAGTTGAGTTTTGTACGTGAATGCTCGAGATCTGGCTTGACTCAATATCATCAAGCATTGGTCCTGATAAATCACTAAATGTTTGCATTTAATCATTTTATGCATTCAAAAGCAATAGTTAGATACAAGATAAAAGTTATTCATGCATCATGTTGTGCGATTGCTAATACATGAAATATGTAATTGATATCTATGTTAGTTCATGCATGAAATATGAGTCATGCAATGATTCATGCAACTAATATGCATTGTTTTATGCTTTGTGTAAGCATTAAGATATGAATCATGTTAGCATTATAAGTATGAATTAATGAATTATTATAAACATGTTAGATTAATTTGATATGCAAGCATGATAAGAATTGTGTTATGTTGTTAATCATGTTACACGTTTAAAGGTTTTCAAACAAGGTGTTTGGCAAACTTATACTTTATTCTCTATTGTTGTTCAATGTATGATTTTGTATAGAGAACTGTGAGTTCTCACCCGTATTTACATTTTCAGATAGTGAAACTTAGACTTAGCTCTTGTGTGATGGCGAGAATTGGTTGGCTGGCAAGGCGAATGTGGTGGTTTTATGGGCCAGGATTTCTAAAAGTATGGATAGTGTTTAGACTTTATAGAATTGACATTTAAAGTTTGATTATTTGTAATAGTGATTCAAACTATTTATTTTATATTATGATTTGAAATAAATAGTTTGAATAATAAAATCAAATCTGTGATGAATCCCAAATCTTTGGGTCATATTACACATTTAAAAAATAGAATAATAATTTATTTTTGACAAAAAGTGTTGTCTTTTGTAGCTTCCTAAATTTTTAGAGGTGAATTTGGGGTTGTTACACCTATACCCATTACATAAATACCTAATTTTTTCATATTTTTAAAAATTTTGGTCGATCAATGCTTAAAGATATGTATACCTATGTTGTTAATAGAATAAGTTTTCAATCATGTGATTGCAACATGCAAGTAGGTTTATTGGGAGATTAAAAGACCAACTGCCCACAGTGCACCAAAATTTCCATCGATTAAAGAAAACTTGTTTTAAATTCAAAGTTTTGGATCATGTGTGTCATGGGCATAGATTTTTTCACAAACCCGCAATGCGCCAGACTACCCAGTCTGAACAACCCAACAACCAAAGGCCGCGCAACAACCATTTTCCATGTGCTGAATCATTTTCGTTGGCCCTGCGCACCACCCCGTGTGCAGCTACTTAGTGGAAGCTGATCAAGCGCATTAACAAATGCGCATTCCATATAGTTCATGTCGTTTAGTGCATTGTTGTCACATACCAGCTATCACTTCTGAAATGGCATAAACTTTGCCTTAGCCTTGCATGCCATGAAGCGCCTTTCAGCTCCATGTATACGATAACAAAACCCCGTTACTGAAGGAACAAGACCTTGCAGCCCCCAGTCCGAAGACAAGTTGATGATTGAACACCATAGCGAAGAGCACTACCCACACTCATTCGTCGGTGCCTAGGCTCGTCGGCGCCTAGGCTCGTCGGCGCCTTGGCTCGTTGGTGCCTAGGCATTCACTCATCTAGCCCTGAGTCACCATACTCGGTTGGAATTACCTAAGGTGATTTATGAGGGAATTAGCCCTAACCCACATGCACCCCCGTGCGTCCAACCACTACGCGTGAAAAACTCCAAGCCGAGGGGTCCTTAACAAAATCTTCAAAGGCAACATCCTCTGATCCGCTGACACTGCTTAACCAACCAACACTCTATGTTTGAGTTGTCACACAAAGATGCACTAATGCCGATATCATTGCTTATCGCATGTGGTGCTATCACCGTGGGTCACCGATCAAGCCAACGCATATCGCGCGCTGCTACACTTAATGCATTTTTCACTCAGCAGAGTTTCACATTGCACATGTTTCATTCTGAAGACTCGGTCTGGGACATTCTCCCCCACCCAAACCATTGTCATCCTCGACAATGTCGGTGCAAGTAAGAACATAGTCTTAACTGATATGCCAATTTCTTTTTAGATTCATCTTTGGTTTACTCTTTTCTTCACCATACTCAACTTGTTTTGGTTTTCATATACCATTACCACAACCTTTAACACGCCAAGTCTCATACCTTTAACGCATCTCCGATCATTTAGACAACGGTCTTCTGCTTTATCAACATCAAACATTCTCTACTCGTGAGACCCCAGTGCAGTCTCAAACACAAGCGGGTCATCATTGCCCGCACGATAAACTTGTCGTCTTGATGCTCATGGCTGGGGTGCCTTCCAACCTCAGCAAGGGCAAGTTTAATCCCTTCGTGGTCCTCACAGAGAAAGACAACCATCATTGTGTGCCGCAGGGATATTAACTCCCTTAAGCAACAACTTGCGACTGGTCCAAATTAGTCTTCAAGTGGGGGGACGCCTTCTTGCGAATCACCCCAATGTGGTCCTCTAAAGTGTCTTCCTGGGCACTCGTCTTCACAAGGGCACTTTGCCCCAATGATGCACTCCACTTCTAAAGTCAACACATTGTACTCTCTCTCAGAGTCAGCAAAACATTTTCGCAGTAAACAACGAGCCACGAACAACAACTTTTTCTACATGCGCAATTCATTAAAGATCTGCCAACTCAAGGGACCAAAGCAACGAGCTTTCTGCTCAACGTGGGCACTCCGCTAACCTACAATCTTGGGAGAATATCTAGAAGTTTAATTGAGTCTCTCATACTCAAAGGTGTAAATTCATCCAGCTGAATCCAACGTGCATTCTCTGCATGCACAAAGCAAACGCCACACTCCACCTGTGAGCCTAACACACAATTGGTAGGAATCATTGGCTTATCTGCATTTCCTTAGACAACTGAACAACAACCTTATGTTTCTGCTTATCATCGATAAGATGTCCCATACCATCCTGTCAACATCTTGCTTCTATGCTCAGTCAACTACACTTCAGCTGCGCAAAATTACGTAACTAAGATAAACCATTGTTGTCATCTTTAGTGTCGCACACAATGAAAAATAAGGTCTTTATGAATCTTTCTGTTTTGATGTCAATTGTCACGGGCATAAAAAATTTCGCAAACCTATAACGCGCCAGACTACCCAGTCTGAACAGCCCAACGGCCAAAGGCCGCGCAACAACACTTTTTCATGTGCTGAATCATTTTTGTTGGCCCTACGCACTACCCTGTGCGCAGCTGCTTAGCAGAAGTTGATCAAGCGCATTTCCAAATGCGCATTCCATATAGTCCATGTCGCTTAGTGCATTGTCGTCCCATACCAGCTATCACTTTTGAAAGAGGCACAAACTTTGCCTTAGCCTTGCGTGCCATGAAGCGTCTTGCAGCTCCATGCACACGACAACAAAACCCTGCTATTGAAGGAATAAGACCTTGTGGCCCCCAGTCTGAAGATTAGTTGATGATTGAACATCATAGCAAAGAGCACCACCCAGACTCATTCACCGATGCCTAGGCATTCACTTGCCTAGCTCCGAGTCACTATACTCGGTTGGAATCGCCTAAGGTGATTCCTGGGGGAATTATCCCTAACCCACACGCACCCTCGTGCGTCCAACCGCTATGCGTGGAAACTCCAAGCCGAGAGGTCCTTAACAAAATCTTCAAAGGTAACATCCTCTGATCCATTGGCACTGCTTAACCAACCAACGCTCTACGTTTGAGCCGCCACCCAAAGATGCAGTAACGCCGATATCATTGCTTATCGCGTGTGGCGCTATCACCGCGCGTCACCGATCAAGCCAACACATATTGCGCGCTGCTACACTCAATGTGTTTTTCACTCAGCGGAGCTCCCCACTGCACAGGCCTCATTTCGAAGGCTCGGTCTAGGACAATGTGATTGTTATTTGAAAATGTTTTATTTAACTTTGTAAAATTCAGCTAATGAGTTCCCAAGCTGGCGTTGACAAGGTTGACCAGTTTGAGAAACATTTGACATGTGAGCAGGTTAGTCATATGATCCTTCTACTGACGGCCAGAATTAGTTCGCATTCTGAATGTGGGCTAATCCTAGCCATCCAGATACATCAGTTGGATGGCTATGATCAGCATATGATGGATGGCATCATATGTGGTTGGATGAGATCATTGCACATAAATTAGTCATCATAGCCAACTTAATTCCAGGTAGGCATGTTTGGTAATGTCTCATGAGATTGGATTCTCATGCAAATAAAAGAATGGATCTCATTGGCACAGCTAAACAAACATAAAAAAAAAAATGAGCAGTAAGAAACAAATTCTCATTTGGCTTTAAAATGAGTGTTGTTTTCTCATTTATGTGAGAAACAGAAATGCAAAGAATCATAATATCAAGTGCCTCTTTCAAATCTAATTCATGACTCCAAATCACGCACAGCCCAGCAAACCAATCATGTTATTTGGTAACATCTCATGAGATTCATACTCATTCAAATGAGAGAACAAATCTCATTGGCACAACTAAACAAACATCAGAAAACAAGCAGTGAGAAACCGATTTTCATTTACTTATGGAAATCTAAGTCGTTTTCTAATTTACCTGAGAATTAGAATCTCAAGGGTCCTCTTGTGATTTTGATTCGTATGACTCCAAATCAAATTCATTTTGACGTCAAGTGTAGCCAGCAAACCGAATGTACCCAAAGTGTTTTCTTCAATGGGAGTCAGCTAGGGCCCAGCCTGTTGACCCGGCTCTGGGTCTGGCCCTTGCAAAAGATTAGGCATCTAGCTGGCCGCATAGTAACAAATGTTAAAAACCGCAAAATCTCATTTTTCAAAAACTTGTGAGAATTAAAAAAAATCATAAATCTCACGTTTTTTTTTTCCGGCAAATTGTTGGCAATGAAAAAATAATTTAAAAAATATAAAATATTTGTATAAGAAAATATTAATAAAAAATATTTAAAAAATACACTGTTTTTTTCACAATAAATAGCCTTTTAAAACATAAATATTGCATTTAAATCACGATATTTACATTTTTTTTATAAATCTAGCAATATTTTGAAAATCTCGCAAGAAATTGCTGATTTAAACTTTCAGTCAATTTCTCGCAAGATTTTCATAAATCTCGCGATATTTGTCACTATGGCTGGCCGCCAATGGCATAGCCTGTCTAGGTTGGGCCTGGGCTGGACCTTTCCGCCCTGAACTGGCCTTGGGCCCAGTTTGTCTAGCTGGATGAACTAGTTTGGCCATGACATGACTTTTTCATGGCTAAAATTGGTTTAGGCCCCCCGGCTGTTGCCCACCTCTCGCTATGAGCCCCAATAGGGGTTACCCTTTTGCGCAAGCCAACACGTAGTATAGGTCCTCGGAGGCAGGAGTCCTAGCCTCAGAGTTTTGCGTTGTTGGCACGATGACCGTAAATATGGCAGACTGAGCCAGCACGACCAGGTCTTAGTGCTAGGTGCGGTTTCTTGGGGTTATAAATCCAAAAAAAGAACTCTCACTATGAATTCCAACTAGAAATTTCTTTCCCACGAGGTACAATCCCTTTAAGATAAGGGGAGAGAACCTTCAAGATCACGGATAAGAAAAGTTAGATGAACAGTGATTCTTATCTCATATTTCAATACTATATTAGTGCGTGTGCTGATTTAGAGCTTAGTGATATTATATAGTACATATCATATATTATTTATAATAATTGATAATTGGTAATGCCATGCTTGATTAAAATAAGTCAGATATGAATAGTTGGAAGCTTTTTTTCCTAGAAAATGTTGGAGCAGTTCACCAACATGACAAAAGATTTTTTCTCTACTACCTAAGCCTAGGTCAGCCTCATTTGTGAGGTCTGATCAGGTGATATGCCGTTTTGAAATCACCACCGTCCAAGGCCTTCATCACCACCATTCATTGTTTAAACTGTGGGACCCACAGTAAAAGTCCTGATGTCATCACTACGGAATGGATGGTGGTGATTTCAAAGCACAAAAAATTTGTGTTTTGACTTATCACTTGATCTGATCTCCTCACTTGTTCACATTTTAGGGCGGCGAAGGAGAGAAGCGCCTTTCGTATGAAAGGAACACCCGTCGAAAAACAACCATGTCCCACCTGGCCTTCACATCTTTTCTTCAAGAAAATGCTTATGAAAATATTTTCATAGGAAACCTTGTTAGGTAGGAGAAAAACATGTGCCTAAAACCGGGCTACGTGGCACCTTTTACTTCCTTGCAGGAAGGGTATGTTTCACCCACTAAGGGGGCGTTCCCTACACTCTCACTCAAAGTAAGCCTCTTTTCTTTGAAAAGCCACTTTGGAGGGAAAGAGTTTTTTCATGGAAGGAGGTTAGAACCCATCTTGATAGGAAAGCTGCTTTTTTGTAATTACTATTTGGGTCCCTTTACTCTTTCTAGGAAAGAGAGTATTTCCTATAAAAGAGAGCCTCTTTCGTAAGAAAGGGCATGAAACAAATGCCTCCTAAATAACTATCCATTTTCACATGAAAATGAGCCTTTTTCTTTTAATGAAACAAACGGGATCTTCCTGGGAATATGTTACAAGCCCGGGATAAAGTCATTCCCCAAATGGGGAGGTGTGATACTGATTTCATACGAAACTAGGTGTTTCTTATGAAATAGCATGGGACCCACACCCCAATTTTGACAGGATGTTCATTTCAACCCCGTGTGAAGACGCGCTCTTTCATGCCAAAAGGGGCCTCTTTCCGACGTTATGGGGTGAAACAAACGGCCCCTTAATCTTGTCATTGCAGAATAAATTGAGTGGTATGCTTTCCTACTTAGGACTTGTTTGGAATCTCGGCGCTGGGATAGACATTTACGCATTTGGTGGTCTCTAGATAAAATCTTGGTCGAACTACCTTGGTGGTCTTGTTTGGAATCTCGGCGCTGGGTTGGGCGTTTATGCATTTGGGATGGGAAGTGAGGCCCTTTCTCCTTTGTATTTACACTAAATCATGGATTTGGCAGCTGCTACTTCTTCAAATGCATAAACTCCTCCCATCCCAGCTACACATTTCAAACAGGCCCTTAGTACTATTCATGTAGGTAGGGATGCAAACAGGTCAGAACCAGAACAACTAAATACTTAGGATTTGAATTCGAATCAGATCGAGAACAACAAAAAATTTGCAAAACCTCCATCCTGGATCCGACCCATTTGCATCCCTATTAGTAGGGCTAGTTCCTACAATCCCATGTCTATCACACTACTACTAGATTGAACCAATTTGGTGCGAGTTGTTTATTGTT
Source organism: Nuphar pumila (assembly GCF_984573655.1). Classification (NCBI taxonomy): domain Eukaryota; kingdom Viridiplantae; phylum Streptophyta; class Magnoliopsida; order Nymphaeales; family Nymphaeaceae; genus Nuphar; species Nuphar pumila. The sequence goes on along the minus strand of NC_143258.1, from coordinate 3,197,354 downwards.
CTATCTTGGATAAGATTGCAAACAGTAGACATGGGTTTGGTCAGGCTAGACCCGAGACTGGATCCAACGTTTGAACAATGGGTCTGGTTCTAGGTCCAGATCTAGCTCAGATCTTGCAATAAATTTCCAGATCCAGTTTGAAAATGTGAACCAACTACTGTATCCGGTGAAAATGAAAAAAATCCATGGCATGAAGTGATTCAGCATATTCCCAATAGAAACCAACCTAGAACTTGGAAGTTCTTCTCTGTGATACATGTTCCAGGGGAAAGTGAGTCTCTCATTAAATCATACAATAGGGATTTCATTTATTATGCTTCATACCAAGTAATAAAAACATACATGCCCTGAGATTTCAAATTCAACCAAACACCACAACAATGAATAATAAAAAAAAAATATCTATACCTAGAAAAAAATTCGTCGGTATCATACAGGGGCAAAAAAAAAAAATCACTGTGGAAAACAATATTCTAACAATGCTAGTGTATAAGACCCTCTACCATCTTCAGAATACGGTAACAATATGAAGTATTAGATACGGTCCCGTCGTTCCCGGCGAGTACTTGATACTTGTCCCTACGAGTCAACCTGGTGCATTCATACCCCATGGCTGAACCCAGTAAGCGCTGCACGTAGTTGGCCACCTCTTGTGGGCTCTTGCCCCCTGAGCAAGTGAGCTCAACCGGCAATTGGTTAAACAAGGTCACCTCGTAGGTGGGTCTCGGGTTCATCATGAAGTAGATCGGGTCCATGGCCTTGTACCCACGGGCCGTAGTGGCGTGAAACATACTGACCCGGTAGTTAATACCGACCGGTATGATACGGTCGGTCAGCTCAGCAAAGAGTGCGCTGAACCTCAGCAGAAATGGTTCCCGGCATGTAGTACCTTCTGGGCACACAACAAGATCCCCCTTCCCAAGCTCGAGCCTTATCATTTCCGCGTCCACTTGGCGGTCTCGGCTTAAACGAACGGTCGGGATTGGGGAAAGGATCTCGGATAGACGCGATATGGAGTAAGTGACTGCTGTAAGTTTGCGTTGTAGAGCTACGGATAATGCAACTGGGTCCATGAGGGTCCGATGTGTGCACACAAAAAGTACTCCATTGCCGGTCTGACTGATTGCAGGCGGCAGTGGGTTGCCTCGAACAGTAAGCTCACCACCAAGGATGGGGATGCTGTAGGGGATGAGCCACACAGGTTGGCAGACACCGGCTATGAGGCGGACCAGGGCTAGCATTGCACCTAGAGGGAACCAGAGGATGATGAGAAGTGCGGTGAATGGTGTTGGCCGTGGAACGAGTCTGCCGTCATGGAAGATGACCGGCGGTGGTCGGAAGAGCTGGTCCGAGTGGGTCTGTTTATCCGTGGTGAAGGGTGCGTGGTGCTGTTCCTGCATGATGTTTGGAGAGTCAGGGATGAAAGCGTCAATAAATTTTCCATCTCGTGGGTATTTTTGTCTTATTAAAAAAAGAAACCGGTTTACTACACATGGGCCAGGTCTGAATTTAAGTAATAAGGACGATCCAGATCTTAATCGGAAAACAGATCCGATGTTTGGTATTTGAATCCAGATATTTTATACCGTAATGTTGGGTCAAACAAAAATAGGTTGAAAACATGTATTTTACTTGTAAAGAATATAATGGACCAAGTTTGTTTTGGATCTGAATACGTATCCAATTGACAATTTTGATCCAAATTAGAGTCCCATGTTGGAAAGGGCATGACCCTATAATTACAAATCTGATTTGAAAAATACATACAGATTCTATTTTAAGATCCACAACCAGAACTCATGTATCAGATTTGGATCGGAGATCCTACCAAATCCAATCCATTTGCACCACCAAACCAGCCATGCGGAGCACCGTCCATCTCAAAAGATGGAGATGGCAATGAGGGTGCATGAATTATGGATGTGGAAGTGGGCCGCAGGGCCTCCCTAAGAGGAACCATGCATCACGTCTTCTTGCTAATTGAGATGGTTCAATGAATGGTACATACCTTGCAGGCAGAGAGGAGGGAAGGCATGGATGAGGCGCGGCCGAGCCCCACGTCGGGGCAGTCGGCCCGGAGGGCCTTCCTGATCTTGTCCGCGGCCGCGCCGTCTCCCGAGCAAGACACGAATCCGGTAGCCCGGCCGAACCTGTTGAATGCGAGCTCGGGGCCAACGATAGCGTCGGCGCCAAGGTGCTTCGTGCCGAACCAGTCCACCATGAGGCGCGGGCACCTGCTCACCACCACCTTCCGGCCGAACCTGCTGAACACGCGCCATGCCTCGACGTCGAGGTCGTCCATGAAGAACTTGGGCAGCACCGCCCGCGAAACCATTTCGATCTCCCTCTCCGGCAGCCCCGCCACCGCCAGGAAGATCGCCAGCCTGAGCGCCGCCTCGGGGTAGCCAAGCCTGTTGAGGGCATGGAACAGAGGCCATGCCAGCAGCAGGAGGCTGAAGCGGATCAAGCCCGACGCCTCGAAGGCCACCAGCATGAAGTAGGAGAATGTGTCCGCGTCCTTCAGAAGGGTCCCCTCCAGCTCCGACAACACCGATTCAGACGATGCATCATCAATGGACGATTGAGAGACCATCTTTTCCTATTCTCTTCCTCCTCCTCAGAGAGAAAGAGATATAGTTAAACTGTTTTTTTAAGAGAGAGAAACTGTTTTTGTATGAGAGAGAAGGATATATATATAGAGAGAGAGAGAGAGAAACTGTTTTTGTATGAGAGAGAAGGATAGAGGGAGAGAAACTGTTTGTATGAGAGAGAAGGATAGAGGGAGAGAGTGTTGAACTGTTTCTATGAGGGAAGGAGAGAGAGCGCCACAGTATTGAATAGTTGATGAGAGAGAGAGAGAGAGTGTCTGTGAGAGCGGCAGCAATGAAATTTCTACTTTCTATGAGAGAGAGAGAGAGAGTTGCAGCAATGAAGTTTCTATTTTGGATGAGAGAGAGATAGAGAAAGCCTATGAGGCATGTAGGGTTATAAGGATGGAGTGACACATTGCTATGCGTGTGGACTTGACTTTCTCTAAGGGAAGAAAATGAGGCAGTTTAACAAATTCCCAACCACCAAGAATTTCTTAAATTTTCTAAGTCTGTGCTAAAAATTCTTGGTGAATTGAGGGGTGAACATGAAGCAAAGGATGAGGGAAGAATAGTGAGGATATTGGACACGGTAGAGGGGAAGGGGGTGCCTTGTTTGATTACTTAACTTCACCAACCATGTCCTCCATTATTTTTTCCCAACCAAAAGGAACCTTCCTCGTCTCAAATTTCGGCTGTGGCTAGCTATTGATACTTCAACAAAAACATCAAATTAAGGCTTCCGTGCATGACAATCAAGAGGTTTACAGTTCCAGGTAAGGCTGGTAAATGAACCGAATAGCTTGTGACTTGGTTTGGTTTGCCTCTACCGCAAGTCGGGTGGGGAGTAGGTGCCTACCAAAGTTAAGATCCTACAGTGAGTGAACAGGGGTTTTCAGGTTGTTTTTCGCAAATCTGAACCTGCAAATGCATTCAGCCTGATCGATTTGCTAGAAAAACAACACTTGAATCGTATTTTTTTAATGAAAAAAGTGAAGTGTATAGCTTGGATATTTATGAAAATCATATCAACTTTAACCTGCCTGCAGTGAGTGAACAGGGTTAATTTTCAGTTTTTTTTCGGAAATTTGACCGTGCAAATGCATTCAACATGATCGATTTTGCTAGAAAACAACAGTTGGATCATATTTTTCTAATGAAAAACATGAATTTTATAGCTTGAATATTTATGAAAATCATATCGACTTTCACCTGCCTACCGCCAACATACCACGTTTGTGAAGAGTTTTTTTTTCATATTTTTCTAAAATCTGGCCATACAAATTTATTCTACATCCTTGACTGGGAAGAAACCATCCCTGGATTAGTCCACATCATAGCCGCTCATATCGTTGATATTTTGAAAATATCACGATATTATCAGTTTTCAAGGTCAATTGATAATTTATCGAATTTTCAAAATATCACCAGACCTATAATGTTGCGAGATTTTCTCACTATTTTCAAAAAACAGTTTTTTAATTATCCTTTTTTTATATTTTAAAACATTTTCTAATTGTTTCTTTGTAGTTTTGTAAAAAAAACATTGTAAAACTTATTATTTTTTTATCTTTTTATTATTCATAGCTTCTGAGAATTTTTAAAGAAAAATCACTTTTTGAAAATATCTCTAACAAAAACCCTCGCCAAGAATTTACCTCGAACGATACAGGTGACCATGTTCCACATACCTAGATATAGGCTAATCTTAACCGTCGGTTGGATGGCTAGGATTGAACGTAAGATCGATCCATCGTATGTCAGATGATGAGATCCGTTCTCACGCGCATGCAAGCACACAAACCAACTTGAGTTGGAGATGGAATTATTTATCAGGACAAAAGTGCCACTGTTGAATGATGTTCAGGCCAAAGACAAGAAAATGAAAGTGAGCCATAGCAGATCTAACCTCGTCCCTGTATTTTTATGGCAAAATTCGTCCCATGGAACACAAGAGTTCTGTGTCCCCAACAACAAAACGTACGGTTGAAGATCCATGAGTTTATCAAAACCATGTTTCACAAGAAATTAATGAAACCAGTTTTGAACAAGATTAAAAGAAAACTTTTTTTTTAATCACTCACCTTTTACTCTCTTTTTTTAACCAGTTTTGAACAAGATTAAAACAATATATATATATATATATATATATATATATATATATATATATATATATATATATATATATATATATATATATATAAGTCTTCAGTACGCATATTAATGAACTCAATCAGACACCATAAATGTGATCTACTTGTTTTATTTAGTGAGAATGGACCCCTTGGGTCCATATATATATATATATATATATATATATATATATATATATATATATATATAAAGCTAAAAAAATTACAGCCATTGAATTTTTTATGTGCTGGAAAACATGTTCATACATCAGAATCTGGTGATCCAAGGGCCAATCCTCACTAAATAAAACATGCAGATCACATCTACGATCATATATAGTGACAAAAGTAAAAAAAAGACAAAATATCGGCAGTCAAAAACTTGGGAGATTTTGAAATTTTTCATAAATTTCGAATTTTTTGGCAAAATCTTGGCAATAAAAAATAATATTTTTATAAGAATTAAATATAAATAAAACACATTAAAAAAAAAAACTCAGAGTTTTTCATGATAAATAGCTGCTAATCTTTGTCTTAAACTTTCAGGCAATTTCTCGCAATATAATCACTAGATTTTCATAAATCTCACGATATTTTGGAGAGGGAGAGAGAGAGGCATCAAGAAAATTCATTCTGAAATGAAGTGATTCTTTGGAGACGGTCAAGATGTGCAGAAAGTACCTGTCCATATTGGAAGCTATGGATTGTTCAACTCATTGGTGTTGTTGGCCCACTATGACTTAACTAAACAAGTTGAAAAACATATCTAGAGGAGTGGTTCTATGTTCGGAGCCGAACACTTTATAAGTGTTTGTCCCTTTTAAGTTGGGGCAGTACACTGCGTCCCTGGGGCAGCCACTATATGGCTGCTCTTGGTTGGGCAGAACACCCCGAACACTGGATCTCCTTCCGGCCATCCAGGTTTGCTCGCTGCTATCAAGATGAAATTAGAGAACAGTCGAGAACAGGAAAACACAGTTATATTGGACAATAGTACGGGGAAACAAGCCAGGCTGCTCGTGATTTGGCTGGTGTTTGACTCATTCAAACTCATAAACTAGGCTCCGCAAGCTGAACAAGAACAATAAGCATTTGGCTCAGCTCAACTCATATAAGCTTATACACAGTAATTAATATATCTTGAATATATTTTACATCATATAATATTATATGTATTTGGTTTGAAAGCAATATAGATAAAATCTTATTGCTTCCGGCTCTAAAATAATTTTGTTTTGTAAACTTATTACTCCCAAATTTGATGTATCTTTTTTTGTAAACAAGTCAGTATGAGCTCAGCTGGCTTAACAGCTCTAGTTATAGACTTATAGTGTTCATTATGTTGTGTCCCTACCCTTTATACAGATCATTAACATTAGATAACCCATGACTAAGGAGCATCACTACAAGAAAAACGTTAATTAGCGACAGAAATAATTTATCACAAATTTGCGACAGATTAGCTAGAGAAAACTAGCCATCACTAAAATTAAAATTAGAGACAGACTTAGCGACGGAACAATTTTGTCTCAAAATTCGTCGCTACTTAGCGATAGCTTAGCGACGGAAAAAATCTGTCTCAAACTCCAACTTAGCTTCACGATGGATGAGCGACAGAATTTTTCTGTCTCGACTTAGTCGCTAATTGGCGATGAATTTTGAGACAGAATTTTTCCGTCGCTAATTTCCTCCATAAAACCCTAATGTGAGTCCCTTTCTTTTTCCTTCTGTTTTATCCACCTACCATCGTGTGCATCTGCCGACCATCACCGCCCGTCGCCCATCATCGTGTGCCATCGCCGCCTGCCAACCTCCTCTTTTTCTGCCCCCTGCCACCGTGTTGCTCGCCATCTCCGCCCCTGCTCTTCGGTGACCCACTGACGACGCCCTTCGAAGACCTCATCCCCTGCGTCCGGCCCACCCTCTTTGCCTCGTCGACAACCCCACCTCCCTCTCTACCCTCGTCCCTCTTCGCCCTCTCTCCTCTCTCGTCCAACCTCCAGCCCCCCACCTGCAACCCTCTCTCGTCGACCTCCTCTTCTTCCTCCCCCTCTCATCTTCCTCCCTCTCTGGCAGCCTCGTCGTGCACTTAATAGGCCGCAGAGGGTTGAACCCACCTTCCTCCTCTCTCTCCCCGATTGTGCCTCCCCTCTCACCGCTGCCCTCATCCCTCTTCACCCTCTATCCTCTCTCGTCCGACCTCCAACCTTCGATCGGCAGCCATTGGAGTCCCCCCCCCCCCCCCACCTGCGACCCTCCCTCGCTGACCTCCTCTTCCTCTCATCTTCCTCCCTCTCTGATAGCCTTGATCGCTCTCTTTTCTCTTGACCCACTCTGGTGACTTTGTCGTCCTCCTATTTCGGTAGCCTTGCTCTGCAACCGACCCGTGGCCGGATACCCTTCATCGGTGAGTCTGCAGGTATACTGCTTCTCTCTCTTTACCAGGCAGTGGGGGAGTGCTGCCTCTGTCATATATAAATGTGTATTGCAGGTACATAACTGAGTTAATTGTACGATGCTTAGTGCTAAGCATCGCATGTGGCTAAAAATGCAATGCAAAAAGAAATAAGAAAAAAATATAAATGCAAAAGCAATACAAATCGGGTAAATATCCGTGGTGAGTAAGTGATGCAAGTGCATCACATGTTATTTATTTTCTTAGATGCAACGCTTTCTTGTGTATACACTCACTTAGTTGTGGATATCTATGACTGTTTTGCTGGAGTTTGAAGATCGTGTTGAGCATGATTTGAATATATGAAAATTGAAGTGCTCTTATTTTTGTAGTTCAAAGTCTATGCTAGTCATGGTAGTAGTTAGCGGGATATTGAAGTGTATTTATTGCAGGTACATGTTTGACATTATTGTGATATGAATGATTGAACGTATTGTAATGTTTGACGTTGTTGTATTTATGCTTGCATGAAGTTATTTTTGAATTAATTATGCCTTTCGTGTAAAATTATATTATAAAAATATGCTTAAATTGAATGTATTGTGTTTATGAATGTGATTTTATCTTTCTAAATATCTTTATGATATATATATGTGTGTGTGTCATGTATCCATGCTTGCATGAAGTTATTTTCGAAATAATTATGCCCTCCATGTGAAATTATATTATGAAAACATGCTCTTGGAAGATTGAGAGCATGACGCAGCACAAATCTATATTTTTTTTAATTGCTCAGTGATCGACCCCTATATCGAGTAAGTATACTTAATATGTAACACTAAGTTCTATACGTGCATACATGGTTCGGTAATATAAATATTTGTTAAGTGCAAACGATTTGATCTAAAGTTGCGAAGAGAACTTCCACATCTCACTGATTCAGAAGTACAGAAAGAACGTGAAAATAAGTTTGGAGCATGGTTGAAAGAGTTGATAAGGACAGTGACATGCATTCTTTTCGTGTAAACAATAATATGTTACTTAATTGGTCATGATTACAGTCATTGTTTATGCTTGTAGGTCTGTCATGGTGATGTTAATGATCAAGAAATATGTGATTTACAAAATGGTCTGACCAAAGTTGTGCAATGTTACAACGGATACATCGTAAATGGTAATCGATTTCATACAAAAGAGTACGGTGTAAACAAGTCAACGATAAATAGTGGTGTGTGTGTCAAGGGTAACAGTTATGGTAAAAATGAACTTGACTACTACAGTGTTATTGAAGAAATAATGGAGTTGACTTATTTAGGCATAAATAACACAGTAACTTTATTCAAGTGTCATTGGTTTGATCCCACAGCAACAAGAGTCGACAAAGCTTCAGGCATTGTGGAGGTGAAATCAAGGTTTAGAACATATGAACCATTCATAATAGCGTCGCAAGCTGAACAAGTTTACTATACTTCATATCTGAATACAAGGAAGTCAGATAAAAATGAATGGTGGGCGGTTTGCAAGGTGAAGTCTAAAGTATACCCCGAGTATGATCAGTTACAGGAAGACAAGATTGTTGAAGAAGGTGATTAATATCAATCAGATGATATGCATGACTTCTTTTATGGTCATGATGTCACACATGGTTTGCATGTAACATCTCCATTGTTTGATGGCACACGTATAGAAGAATGTGATCCAAATGATATACCAAGTGGATGGGTGCCTAATAAAGAAGAAGACGAAGAGGAGGAGAAGGAAGAAGAAGAATATGAAAGTCAAACAAGTAATGAGGAAGCATACTCGAGCTAGTGAAGTACATTTTATAATACATACCACATCAGTTTCTTATATACTCATATTTTTCTAGTTCGGAGTCCATGTTAGTCATGGTTGTAGTTAGCGGGATATTGGAGTGTGTTTGCTGCAGGTACATGTTTGACGTGACTGTATCCATGCTTGCATGAAGTTATTTTCAATTTGATTATGTATTCATGCTCATGGAATTGCATATCATGTTACATTCAATGCATATTTAGCATGTACATGCATAGTTATAAAACTAATTCATGTAGGACTTTTCAATCTTTACATTTCATGTATATATCATGTCCATGCTATGATCAAGATTTATGTAACTGATCCAAATAATATTTTTATTTATTAGAATATGGTTCGTGGAGGTCACAGTGGTCGAAGAGCAAGTGGAGGTCGTGGGACAACATTAGGTAGATGTCTTTATGTTATATTTAAATATAAGAATTCATTATATTTTTTCTTATATGTTGATATAAAAATTGTTACTTGTTAATTATTTTTATAAGATCTCAACTCAGTGATAGCCAGTATCAGCCTTCGTCTTCACGTAATCCTTCAATAGGTATATCATTTAAATAAATATATAATTGATTAGTTTATATGTGTATTGTATGAATTTCTAACTCATTATTTTGTAGATGATTTTTCGCCTGCACATGACCCACTTACACCAGTTACTCATACACATCACGAAACAACGTCGGATGCAGGGTCTTCTTAGTTTGACACAAGATGACTCATTCAAATAGTGTATATTGATAGTCGATCATAAGTATTATATTGTCACTTGTCCAATACTTATCTTATAAATAGTATATATCGATAGTTGATTGTTAATGTTTACCAATTCATGTGCAGCACGAGGTTCGAGCTACAAGAAGTAATATGAGAAATTAGGAAGTCACTACTTCAGCATCTACCAGGATTAGTCGCTCAATGGAAAGAGTACCCGAAGAAGGTGTCGGAAAGATTATAGTCTTCATTTAAGGTATACAATCGTTTATTATAGTTAATGTGTTTCATATATAATTTTTTTTTATAGTCATGTGCACTAACTTTCTGAAATTATTTCTAGGCTTCGAATCGTTTCGCGACTGCAAAGGAGGAGCAGGACCCGACGATAGTGTGGCAGAAGGTGGCTGTCAATCGATTTACTAACATATTACACAATATGAAGACTACAACAATAAAAGTAGCTGGTAGGATAGATGATCCACTGTAATGAAAGGGCCATGACCCTTCTATTATCAGGATAGATTATTGGGATGAAATGTGCGACAAGTGAGCGAGCCATGAATTTCAAAACTGCTCAGCAAAGGCTGCACAGAATAGAGCGAAGATGCCTAATGCCCATCTACACACAGGTGGTTTTAAGACTTTTGGGAGCCACCAGAAGAAAATAGTAACTCATCAATATATATAGATATAGATATATATATATATATTGTCAAATTTATAAGTATTTATGCATACTTTCTAATTGATTTTTTTATCATTTAACCTTACAGAAAGCCAAAAAAAGAGGCATTGTGCCTTACAAAGATATGTTTGTTGAAACACATAAACGTAAGAGCATGGGAGAGCTCATATCAGAGAAGGTGAGAGCGACAACGGTATATATTTATTGTATTAATAAACATTGTAATATATAAGTTATCATGATTTACATTATCATAAACATTATAGTTCTTAATTATTAATTCTTACTGTAATCATTACTTTATAGAAATCATACGACCAATAGATGGTAGAGCGATATGGCGATGACTCCACTCAACATCCGCCTTTTAGTCTGAAACATGGGTGACTACAACCAGTGAATCCAAAAAAGGTCGTGTGTTCGGGTTTGGGAGTAACATTAACACCACACTAGTCGTTGCCTTCTGCAGTCAGGGCTCTCAGAGTTCTTCCGCCAGCATCAACTCCCACTGTCTGATTGACCCTGCTGTTTCTTGGGATGATGTCTGTCAACTTCTTCAGGACACAATGCATGACTTTTTACATGAAGTCATTCCCAACCTTGTCCATAATGAGTTGTGCATCTTTTTTTGGGACAGGAGAACTTCATCTGCATTCAACATAAGTTTTGGTGCTCGTCAGGTATGAATGATTGAATCACTATGAATTTTTATTGCTAGCATTGGGACACATGTATGCATGATTGAATCACTATAAAATTTTTGACAACCTTATAACACATATATGCACAATTGAATCACTATGAAATATTTTTGGACAACCTTAGAACACATATAAGCATGATTTCATCACTATAAAAGTTTTTTGACTGCCTTATAACACATATATGCATGATTGAATTACTATAAAAGTTTTTTGACAACCTTAGAACACATATAAGCATGATTTCATCACTATGAAAGTTTTTTGACTGCCTTACAACATATATATGCATGATTGAATTACTATGAAAGTTGACAACCTTAGAACACATATAAACATAATTTCATCACTATAAAATTTTTTGACTGCCTTATATATAACACATATATGCATGCTTGAATTACTATGAAAGTTTTTTGACAACCTTAAAACATATATAAGCATGTTTTCATCACTATGAAAGTTTTTTTACTGCCTTATAACACATATATGCATGTTTGAATTACTATGAAAGTTTTTTTACAACCTTAGAACACATATAAGCATGATTTCATCACTATGAAAGTTTTTTTACTGTTTTATAACACATATAAGCATGATTTCATCACTATGAAAGTTGTTTTACTGCCTTATAACATATATATGCGTGATTGAATTACTATAAACGTTTTTTTACAACCTTAGAACACATATAAGAATGATTTCATCACTATAAAAGTTTTTTAATTGCCTTATAATACATATGTGCATGATTGAATCACTATGAAAGTTTTTTTACTGCCTTAGAATACATATATGCATGATTGTGATACATAACACATTTATTTGACAGCCTTATAAACCATATATGCATGCTTGAATCACTATGATATTTTTTTGACAACCTTAGAACACATATATGCATAATTGAATACTATGAATTTTTTTTGTCAGCCTTAGAACACATATCTGAATGTTGTTATTGTTCTTCACTTTATTGCTAGTCTGTGTCATTCAGCTATGTTACTTTGATTTCCTTAGATTAGGTGCATTGCATATAATTTATTTCATTATATTTTGTTTATCAATACTAACATTTCGGTTCTCTTGTAAGATGTTGGAGATTATCAACGTAGAGGAGCTAATGCAGGCATGGATGAAGGAGCAGATCAAGACAATGAAGGGGATGATGCTCTAAATCTTGACGATGATTAGATTCATGTGTTGAATTTGTTGCAAATACTTGTTGTTTCAATCGAAACTCTTTGTATATGTTCACTTGTAACTAATTAGTACTTAACAAGGATTATAGTTGGTTGTTAAATTTGTTTCACTTATAACTTGTGCTAAATTTGTTTCCCCTGCTTTGTATATATCTTTTTTATGTGTACTTTATTTTTCATACATAGGTTATATAAATTGTATAACGAGAATTTTCTTTCGATATTTCTATTTCAAATAAATTTTTTTTTTTAAATTTTGTAATGGATTAGCGACGGATATTTTTGGCGTTAATATCCATCGCAAATGTAGCGACGGATTAGGGACGGATATTCATCTGTCTCAAAAACTGAATCAACTGATGTTTTGCGATGGAATGTAATCCGTCGCTACGCCATCGTTAATTGGGCGAAGAAATTTAGAGATGAAAGTGTATCAATCGTGAAATTTTAGTGACAGCTTAGCGACAAATATGTATTTGTCGCAAAACCAAATCAATCCTTATTTAGCGACGAATTAACGATGAATCATGACATACGCTAATCCATTGAAAGTTAGCGATGAAAGTAGTGATAGATCAGTTTCGTCACTAATATATTAGCGACCAGAAAATTGCAATGGATGTTATCCATTGCTAAGCCATCGCCAATCCGTCACTAAACGGATTAGCGATAGATTTATGATGAATTATCGATTAATAGTGTCCATCGTTAATCCGCAGATTTCTTGTAGTGCATGCCTTATCCGAATCTAAATCTCGAAAATCTGAGTCTGGATCCAAATGATCAGATCAAATGATAAAGGGTTCGATCTAGATCCAAAGTTATATGTGATAACACTGGACCTGGTAAAAGAGATTAAAAACGAGTTCATTGCATATAAAAAAATACAGCTATACCAGATTTTGATTCGAATCTGAATTATATTCAACCTAAAATACTGATCCAAATCCGAAAACAATACAATTTAACACATCTGAATAAAACATAATCAAATTTAGCAAATCCAAATCCATCTGAAAGCACATTTTGAATTTACTTTGAGGATCTGAATTCAGAAATAACATGTGCATGCGGGTGGGATATTGAACTATATCCTATCCGTTTGCACCCCTACCAATGACCCTCAAATTATGTACATAGATTACTAACTACATATCCATCCGTGCTTATTATGTGCTTAACATAAATATTTATTTTGCTTGCCTTGTCTGCAAAAATATCCTTCAGACTGCAGTAAAAAAAAACAGGTGCAATATGATTGCACAAATATTTGTGCATTAAGCATTTGATCACCCTCCATCTTAATGACAGGCCTGTCAGTTGTGGGGCTCAAGGTTAGGTGCTTCATGCACAAATTTTGTGCCATGTGATTGCACCCGATCCGGACTAATATCACACTTCTATCTTTCTGCAATTATCTTTATCTTTCATTATCTTTGTTATCTTCATATTAATTTCTGGAAGACTTTGTCAGTGAAACGTATGCAATTAATATTATTTTTCTCGTTGCCTCCATTTGAATTAATTTTTTTATTTGTATATTTATTTATTTATAATTTCGCTATGATTATGACTCAAGCAAGTGACGAGGTCAATGTGCATCAATAATCTGTCCACATCTGAAATAAAGTTGAAATGATGTGGGACTTGGTTAATGTCCAAACCATAGTTACCGGCAGGGATGTAAACTGATAGGATTCGGGTCGAATTCAGGCATTACCAAATCTAACTTAATTGGGTTTGTAGTCCAATTCAGATTTGGATGAAAAAAAATAAAACCCAACCCGAATCTGACTAGCTTAAAACCTAGTAATTACACTTAATCAGGTCGTGTTTTTAGTGGGATTCGGGTTTAGGTTTGAGTTCAAAATTTAATACCAGACTTGGATCTGATTATTAATCAGATCCAGATTTGGCTACCAAATTGGACTCAGATTCGGGTAGGGTATTGGGTTGCGCCAAAATCATTTATATCCCTAGTTACCAGAAGGGCCCCTATGGGGAAGTATGCTTCGGAAGCGGGAAGCACGCTTCCCTCAAATTAAAGCATGGGGGTAGCACACTTTTGAAGGGGGAAGGGACGTGCTTTCCTCAAAAGGGGAAAGAGTGAAGAAAACTTGCTTCTCGCTCACTTCTTAAAATGCTTCCCTTTCACATTTCTTTTGTTTTTCACACATTTTTCCAATGTTTTTTTCTCTTTTTTTTGTGTTTTTTAGGTTAATATTTTATTTTTTTGCATCTTCATTTTCTTCATATTTTCTTTTTCACTTCTCACGCACTTTCAATTACTTCCAAAACAAATCCCGCTTCCCGCTTCACACTACCTTTTACCACTCGCTTATGCATCAAACATCGCTTCCCCTATTTATTTTGCTTCCTGGTGACTACAATTCAAACATCTCATTGTGTACTCTAAGGAAAGAATATTTATGATGCAAACATGCTAAAATGAGTTGTTTTTTGCTTTTTGGGTGCTTTTTTAGTGATTTCAAACCCATATATGTGTTTGTCATGGCCACTTTACAAGGAATAGGACTCGAGTTTTTGATAAAAAAATGATATTTAGAGTCAAAATTTTACAAAGATTTTGAACTATTGATTTTTCGAATCTTATAAAAACTCACCTATGTATCACAACGCTCCAAGAGAAGATTCTTGTAAAATCAAGTGTGTATATCACATCTGTATAGTCAAAATTAAAAAAAGAAAAGAAAAAGATAACCCATTTAGCATGTTTGCATCTCTCACTCGTGTGTGTGTTTTGGAGATTAGCATTTGAATTGCTAGATTCTGACACAGTTCCAACTTTCTCTAGCAATTGAAAAAGTAACAGCCGTAAATGCAATCGAATTTTTTTACTCAAAAATAAAAATGTTTTTACATCAAAGAACATGACCAAGGGTTGATTCCCATCCAATCGAGGATGCTAAATACACGTATACAGCATCAGATTGAGTAAAAAAACTTATGTCATCATATTAGATTGCACATAATATATATTATGGGTTTGGTGATTGGTGATGGGATTATTAAAAAATATTCCATAGTTTTCTATGGGCCAATGACATAATATTCTAGAAAGTGTGGCCTACCATGGAAGTATGGCGAGCATATGAGCTATTAAAAAAAATGTGGACTCATGCTTCACATACCATTTTCTATCATAGTTTTCTTAATGAAATCTTATCCTATCATATTTCATTTGTTTATTTGTATTGTCGCATCATAGTCTTGGAAGGCTCGATATTTAACTTTTGCGGGCCGATTGACGCTAATACGCTATGTTTTAGCCCGTTTATCATATTTTCGTATTAGCATGTCATTATACCGATGACAGTAGAACGAACGATTAACCGTTTACTCTCGCGCTTCTTTTGGTCTGGGAATGCATCTCACAAAAAGACTTCGCTTGTTTCTTGACAATAGATCGTTCTCCCAAAGCAACGAGGCAACTTGAAGATTCCGGCTCTGAGAAAGAAAAGTATCATTTTAATCTTGAAGTGGGCCTGGGTCGCTTCCACATCTTCGCCTCCTTGGACTACGTTTGTTAGGCAAAAATATGATAGTCTACCTGACTCCCTTCTTTCAATGCCGAGTTCAGTGTGTCATTCGTCCCTCTGACTGGACTAGCGGAAGACATTTCGCTCCTTCAATGACAGGGATTTTAGGTTGTCCATGGCCGCCCGTGGCTTCACTAGGCTATTGCAAGTGGAGATAAGTTCTCCATTAAGCAAGTTTACTATTCATTCTTGCCTTCCGGGATGGATTGATTTTCCACTTATTGTATGTGGGGTAAGGGACCCGCTCCAAAGGCCAAAGCTTTGGCATGGCTAGTGGCTTTGGATCATGTTCAAACCTAGACTAATGTCAGAAAACAGGGGCTTCAATTTTCTAGCATGTGTGTTCTTTGCGAGAAGGCAGGAGATGACAAGACTCACCTATTTTGGTTTTGCCCGGTCATTCTAAACCTATTTTTTAAAACTTGGGGTGCACCATCTGTTCAAATTCGTCCGAGTTTCGCTATTCGAGATCTCTTGCTTGGTCCCATGATTTTACGGCACAAAAATAAAGGAAGGTTATTGTGGCAGGTATGGTTGTTTTCATCATGGTGGGCGATCTAGACTGAAAGAAATGACATCTTCTTCAGGGGCATCAAATTCGATTTTGAAAGGTTTCGCTAGCAGGTTATGTATGATGTGTATCTGACTCTTGAATTATATAGTAGAGATGGGGTTTTGATTAGCTTGTACTCTAAATTGTGCATAGTCACCATCTAGATTGTGGTTGTCTTACTCCTATGTTCTCTCATTCAATATTATGTTGGATGTATTTTGGTAATGTTGAATGTCGGATGCTCTCTTTCTCTCTGTCTTTTTATCTATCTATCTATCTATCTATCTATCTATATATATATATATATATATATATATGGGTAATGGGTCCGTGCTAAACCAATTTGGTGCTAAACCACGTGCCAAATAGGTTTTTTGGGCTTCTTTAGTGCTTTTTACGCGGTTTCAGCCTCATATATGTGTTGGGCATGGTCGATTTACTAAGAATCCACACATGGATCATGTGTTTTCTATAAAAAAATTGATGTTTGGAGCTTCAAAAATTTATAAATATTTTGGACCTTTGGTTTTTTTTACTTTATAAAAAACCCACCAATGTGTTGGAATCAAACGCTTCAAGATCCCTCTAAAACCAAGTACATAGATCATATATGTACAGTTAAAATTTAAAAATAAAATGAAAAAAGCCCAAAAACCCATTTAGCACGCGGTTTAGCACCAAATTGGTTTAGCATGGACCCATTACACACTATATATATATAAGTGGCTATAAAAATGGAAGCATGTTCTAGTTGGAGGTGAAAATACTTGTGAAAAGGAAAGATGTCTCTTTCTCTCGACATCTGACACTTGCAAACTTGGTTTAATTTACATGATCTTCGTAACAATAATTATTCTTTCATATGCAATTCAAAGTCGTTGTTTTCCAAACTAGGAGAAAATGAATTTTTAGTATCTTCTAGAATTTACGTGGTTCGTTGGCATTGCCTACTTTTTTGAGTTGCAGGAGAGAGAGGGAGAGTCGTATTTATGCTTACTGAAAAGTAAAAAGTGAAAACCATACACCAATATCAGTATTCATTTTTCTCATCTTGATGAGTCAATTGACAACCAAAACAATAAAAGAATAGAAAATAAAAAGCAGATAGTTGATCCAAAAAAAATGTCACTTGAATTTTAAAAACTTACTCCTTTTTTATTAAAGAAATTTGTGATAGCAACAACTGAAATTTAGTTGCTTTAACTTGCTCTTCTTCTCAATCCCCATTCGTGGAACAACTTTAAAATCATTAATAAAGTAGAGTTGTGACCACTTCCCTAGTTTAAAATCATCAATAAATTTTATGTTTGTTGCACCCCTTCATTGATGAGGAAGCCATGTGGATGTATGCCCGTCCTTATCAAGATTCTTAAATGTGCATTTTTGGGACAGCCATGGATGTATGGGGGTACTGGGTAGGGCTATCAATGGGTCCGGTTTGCATAGAGTATCCAACCCAACCCTGAATTTGTGGTTATGAGCATAAAAAATGCTAACTTCAGTATTATTCGGGTCGTTTTGGACCTGACCCGAATAATATGCAAGTTGTGTTTTGGTTATGATTTTTGCTAAATATCCGATCCAACTGTTTACCCAGTGTTATTTGAGTAAGTTTGTATTAAGGGTTTCAACAGATCGGGTATGCATGACCCAATCCCGACCCATACCGGATCCTATAGGGTTGAGATTTGGTTACAAAGAAGGGGGTCCGATTAACTATCCGGGTTGGACCCATGAGGTCTGATTATTAAATGGGTCGGGTATGGTTTATAAAATTTAATACCAAACCTGAGTCTGACCCAAGTTTCGGTTAAGACCTGCAATTTTTCAATGTAAAAAAGTTAAAAATATTATTTTATCGGGTATTGGTTTATGTAATTCTTATCAGATCTGAGTATGGTTTTTCTCATGAAAAATATGATACCTGCGTCACTTAGTTGGATTTGGGTTTGGACCCTTCCATTTTAGCAAGGGGGGGGGGGGTCCCACACCCTGATGAGTCATGTACCCAATTCATTGACAGCTAGCCCTAGTATGGGCCTATGCAGTCCCCAAGCTGATCCCTTCTATCTTCTAAATCATTAATTAGGGCTTGGATACACTCCAATGATAACTCTTGAAATGCCAACATGATAATCCCTTATCATGTTGGTCGGCCAAGAATGAAGAACCCCATTGCACCCTATCTTGAAATTAAGACACGATAGCCATAAGAGTGTTGGCAATGAGATCCCCAGAATTGTCATGCTGCTAATAAATTTAATTTTACAAATTATAGGTTTTGAAGAATAAGTTGTCACACTCAGTACTGACGCACAACTTGATCACATGAGGCAATCAAAGGTTTGGGCCTTGCTTTCAGACATTAAAAGGCTGTCAAACAAACATAAAGGTAAAAGTAATGCAGTTATATATATATATATATATATATATATATATATATATAGAGAGAGAGAGAGAGAGAGAGAGGTGCAAAATTGATACATGCTAAATGGGTTTTTCTGCCTTTTCAATGTTTTTTTCGCAGTTCCAATCCCGTAAATGTGTTGGGGATGGTTCATACCTGAATCATGTGTTTTCAATGAAAAAAATGATATTTGAAGCCTCAAAAATTTATAAAGATTTTGGATCATTGATTTTTTGAACTTTATAAAAATCTACTCATGTGTCGGAATTGAGCACTTCAAAAGCTGATCCCTATAAAATCAAGTAAATAGATCACATTTGTATGGTTAAAATCTAAAAATAAAAATGAAGAAACCCCTTGAAAAATTCATTTAGCTTGTACCATTTTGCACCTACCCATTACTATATATATATATATATATATATATATATATATATATATATATATATATATATATATATATATCTGCCTACCACTTTTTTGGTCTACCATCAGCCTACTAGGCTTTTGAATTTATTTTTATGTTTTTCTTAAACTGGCCGTATAGATGTGTTTTATATGGTTGACTTTATAAGAATCGAATGTTGGATCGTTCGATTACGATACACAAGCAGGCTTTTATAAGGTTTAAAAATCAGCAGACTAAGATTTTTATAAATATTAAAATCTTAAAAAACATTTTTTTATCAAAAAACATGATCCAAGCATTGTTTCCTATCAAATCCACCATGTGAAACATATCTGTAGGGTCAGATTTGCAGAAAAACCGAGAACACCTACTCACTTATGGTAGGCTAGTGGTACTCCAAAAGTGTGGTAGGCAGCTACCACTTTTCATATATATATTTATATTTGCTACTAATGAGCTAGAAATTATAGGTGCAAAGTTGTATCAACTCAATTTAACCATTTAGATGTGTTCTGCATGGTTTGCTAAGGATCATACTTTTATTGTGTAAAAATGTGACCTTTTGAGTTATGAAATTTTGGTACATTGTGAACAGTTGATTTTTGGACCCCTTTAAAAAAGCTAAAAACTCTAATTAGCGACGAATATTTGCGATGAATTTTTTTCGTCGCCCATTTACGATGGATTAGCGAGAAAAAAATATTTGTCGCTAACATTCAAATTATTTGTGGAATTAACGACGAAAAATATTCTGTCGTGAATCCATCGCGAGTTAGCGACGGATTCGCATCGGCCAAATTCTGTCGTAACTATGCGATGGAGTAGCGACAGAGACGGAGTAGTGACAGAAAATTTCTGTCGCTACTCCATCGCACAGTTGCGACGGAATTTGGCCATCCCTAATCCGTTATTAAATTTCTCGTAAATCCCTAATGTGATCCCCTTTTCCCTTTCTTTTTCTGATATCCCCCACCCACTGCCCGTTGAGCTCCCGTCGCCCGCCCATCGACCTCCCGTCGTCCGCCGCCCCACGAGCTCTCGTCGCTCGCCCGCCTCCCGTCCGACAACCGCAGGTGACCCCCACCCCTCTATCTTCTTCTTCTTTTCTTTTCTTTTTTCGTCCGTTGACCCCTACCGCATCTCCTTCCCCCTCTCTCTCTGTGGTTGCTGGAGGGCCTACCCCCCTCTCTCTCTCTTTCGGGTTGCCGGAGGATCGGCAACCCCTGTCGTGCCCTCCCCTCTCTCTCTGTGGTTGCCGGGAGGTCGGCAGGAGCCCGGTGGCCGCCTGCCGCATCTCCCGCTCCCTATCTCTCTATGTGGTTGTCGGAGAGCCCGCACCCCTCTCTCTCTTTCGGGTTGTCAGAGGGTCGGCAACCCCTGTTGTGCCCTCCACTCTCTCTCTGTGGTTGCCGGGAGGCCGACATGAAGCTGGTGGCCACCTGACGCATCTTCCGCCCCCCTCTCTCTCTGTAGTTGCTTGAGGGCCCGCCACCTTCTCTCTTTCGGATTGCCGAAGGGCCGACAACCCCTATTGTGCCCTCCCCTCTCTCTCTGTGGTTGTCGGGAGGCCGGTGGCCCGCTGCCGCATTTCCTGCCCCCCTCTCTCTCTCTCTGTGGTTGTCGGAGCCCCCCCCCCCCCCTCTCTCTCCCTCTTTGTGGTTGCCGAAGGGCCCCATCTTAGAAGGGACTGAGCTTTTCAGCAAAGCGAACCGGGCTGGGCTCGGTTCAAACTGAGCTCAGCTCAGTATGGTGACTCAAGGGACAAGCACAAGTGGGGGTGGGGGGGGTGCTCGGCACCCTCCCTCTTAGCAAATCCAAGCCGATGGCCCCCTACCCCCTCTCTCTCTCTGTGGTTGGCGCGAGGCCGGCAGTAGAATGGCGGACATGGGTCGTACTCATGTCACTTTCTGTTCTTTAGTATGGCTACAACCTTCTAAGTCTTCACACTTTTGCAGTTTTATGCAGCATTTGCCTTTTGACTCTGTGGCCCGAGCCCAGTATCATTTACACTCGTAGACACTCGAGTGCATCGCAACCTCACAAGGTAGGGGAAAGCTGCATGAGGACTTTGAAAACTGAAAATCAGGTAAATACCCATGGTGAGTAAGTGATGCAAGCACATCACATGTTATTTAATTTATTAGATGCAACACTTTTTTGTTCACACACTCACTTAGTTGTGGATATCTAGGACTGCTTTGATAGAGTTCGAAGATCATGTTGAGCATGATTTTAATGTATGAGAATAAAAGTATTCTTATTTTTGGAGTTCGGATTCCATGCCAGTCATGGTAGTGGTTAGTGGGATATTGGAGTGTATTTGTTGCAAGTACATGTTTGACATTGTTTTGATATGAATGATTTGAATGTATTGCAATGTTTGATGTGATTGTATCCATACTTGCATGAAGTAACTTTCAATTTGTTTATGACTTCCATGTGAAATTGTATCATGAAAACATGCTTCAAATGAATGTATCGTGTTATGAATAGTTTGCACATAAAAATATTAAGTTATCAATACATGCATCATAGTTCTTGTGATTGTATGACATTATATATATATATATATATATATATATATATGTGTGTGTGTGTGTGTGTGTGTGTGTGTGTGTGATATATATCAAATCATTACATCTACCACGAATGCATGATAAATTTTATATTTTCTTCATCATAGCATTCTGATGATTCTCTTTTAACTGGTTCGGATAATATTCGTAACATCATACGATAAAATGACTGCAAACCATGAATGGATGTACCGTAGGATAGTTGACAATGAGGTATCGCTTTAATATATGGATGATGTTGAAAGTTTTATTGAATTTGCAACGACAAGTGTTAGTACAGTGGATCCCATAGGTTGGATTAGGTGTCCCTGCAAGATTTGTAAGAACAATCGATTTGTAGAACCTCATGACATTAAACATCACCTATATAAGAAGGGTTTTGTGAGTGATTATCAAAATTGGTGTTTCATGGTAAAGAACTTATGAATAATTTTAATGCACGGGTGGATGTGGTGCATGATAATCCATACATGGATTTGATATTTGATGTCGCAGGACCAGAACTGGATTCTGCTATGGGTCCTAGTGATGTAACAACTAGGGTAGAGAAAAAAACATCAAACGATGCAGCTAGTAGATTTTATAATTTACTTAGAGATGCTAATGAGCCACTTTGGAATGGTTGCGAGAGTCACACTATTTTGTTTGCAGTTCTTCAACTACTAAATTTGAAGTACGAGTTTAATTTGAGTCAATCATGTTTTGACCATGTGTGCTCTATTATGAGGAGTATGTTGCCCAAAGATGAGAAATTGTCATAAAATTTCTATCGTGCGAAGGTTATGGTTAATGTTCTAGGTATGAGGTATCAAAAGATAGATGCTTGTTCAAATCACTGCATGTTGTATTTTAAAGATCAAGAAAATAGCAGATCATGTCTGTCATGTGGGCATCCTCGGTTCAAGCCAAAGACAAGAGACAATGGTAGCACAAGGTCAAAAGAAGTGTCATACAAGTCGTTCCGCTACTTCCCTCTCATCTCTAGATTGCAACGATTGTATATGTCTTCGAGGACAACTAAACACATGAGATGACATGCAAATAAAGTTCGACATGATGAAGACAAGATCACGCATCCTATTGACGCGAAAGCTTGGAAGCACTTTAATTGTACTCATCAGACCTTCGCAATAAAGCAGGTATGTCAATGATTGAGATAGTTGAGATTTTTAGATGAATACGTCTCTAATATTACTCAGGCTGTGAAGATAGACGAGAGACAATTATATGGGTTAAAGAGTCATGATTGTCATGTCTTTATGCAATGATTGATACCTCTAGCATTTCATGATATGTTAGACAAACCTATATGGGGGATATTATCTGAGTTGAGTAGATTTTTTAGAACATTGTGCACACCGAAAGTCGTAGTATCTGAGGCAAAGAATCTTGAGAATTTTGTTGTCACTATTATTTGTCAGCTAGAGAAGATATTTTTGCCAGCATTTTTCGATGTTATGAAACATTTGATCATACATTCGCCATATGAAGTAAGGGTTGGTGGTCCTGTGCAATAACGGTGGATGCACCAATTTAAAAGGTATATGTTTTCTTATATTTGTCGCTTTAATGCTATTGAAAAAATTATTGTAATTCGAGATGTATATTTTTGACAGATGCTTATTTGACCTTAAAAAAAAGGTTCGGAATAAAGCAAGAGTATAGAGCTCTATTTGTGAGGCGTACACTAAAGAAGATATTTCAGATTTCTAATCTATGTACTTTGAACCTCATATTCCAACACATTACACATGCCCACCTCGTAACGATGATAGAGAACAATTTACTGTAACTGACAAACTGTCGATATTTCAACCACTTGGGCATGCCTTTGGCAGTTGTCGGTCAAGACTTTTGGAAGATCGAGAGCAAGACACAGCACAAATCTATATTCTTTTTAATTGCTCAGTGATTGACCCATATATCGAGTAAGTATATGTAGACGCAACACAAATCTATATTATTTTATGTTCTATACGTGCATACATGGTTTAATAATATAAGTATTTGTTAAGTGCAGACGATTTGATCTGAAGTTGAAAAAAAAACTTTCACATCTCACTGATGTAGAAGTACAGAAAGAACGTGAAAATAAGTTTGTGGCATGGTTGAGAGAGTTGGTAAGGATGATGATATACATTCTTTTCATATAAACAACAATAAGATACTTAATTGGTCGTGATCACAATCAATGTTTGTGCTTGTTGGTCTGCCATGGTGACGTTAAAGATCAAGGAATATGTGATTTACAAAATGGTCTGACCAAAGTTGTGCAATGTTACAACGGGTACATCGTAAATGGTTATCGATTCTATATAAAAGACTACGGTGTAAACAAATCAACGATGAATAGTGGCGTGTGTGTCAAGGGTAGCAACTACTGTAAAAATAAACATGATTACTACGGTGTTATAGAAGAAATAATGGAGTTGACTTACTTAAACATAAATAATAGGGTAACTTTATTCAAGTGTCATTGGTTTGATCCCATTGCAACAAGAATCGACAAAGCCTCAAGCATGGTGAATCATAAATCAAGATTTGGAACATATGAACCATTCATATTAGCCTTGCAAGCTCAACAAGTTTACTATACTTTATATCTGAGTACAATGAAGTCAAATAGAAATGAATGGTGGGCAGTTTGCAAGGTGAAATCCAAACTATACCCCGAGTATGATCAGTTACAGGAAGACAAGTTAACTGAATAAAGTGATTACTATCAATCATATGATATGCATGACTTCTCTTATGGTCACGATGTCACTCATGATATGCATGTCATATTTTCATTGGTCGATGGAACATTCATGGTAGAATGTGATCCAAATGACATATCAAGTGGATGGGCAGACAATGAAGAAGAAGAAGAGGAGGAAGAAGAAGAAGAATATTAAAGTCAAACAAGTGATGAGGAAGAATTCTCGAGGTAGTAAAATAAATCTTGTAATACAAACCTCTATTTGATGTGAATGATTTAAATTATTTAAATGTATTGAAGTGTATTGCAATGATCTGAATGATTTGAAGGTATTGCAATGTTTGAATGTATTGCATGACTTTTTTTATTCTTTGATTATGTATGTTCGATACGTATAGAGTTATGATTTGAATGTATTGTAACGTATTTTAATGATTTGAATGTATTGCAATATTTGATGTGAATGATTTTAAGGTATTGCAATGTTTGAATGCATTGCATGACATTTTTTATTCTTTGATTATGTATGTTCGATACATATAGAGTTATGATTTGAATATATTGTAATGTGTTTGAATGATTTGAATGTATTGCAATATTTGATGTGAATTATTTGAATGTATTGCAATGATTTGACTGATTTGAAGGTATTGCAATGTTTGAATGTATTGCATGACAATTTTTATTCTTTGATTATGTATGTTCGATACGTATGGAGTTATGATTTGAATATATTATAACGTGTTTGAATGATTTGAATGTATTATAATATTTGATGTAAATAATTTGAATTATTTGAATGTATTGAAATGTATTGCAATGATTTGAATGATTTGAAGGTATTGCAATGTTTGAATGTATTGCATGACATTTTTTATTTGTTAGAATATGGTTCATGGATGTTACAATGGTCGATCACCTAGTGGTAGTCAGTCTCAGCCTTCATCTTCACGGGCTAGTTTGATAGGTATATCATTTAACTAATTGTATACTTGATTAGTTTAAATGCGTGTTCTGTAAATTTCTAACTCATTTTTCTATAGATGATGTTTTGCGTGCACATGATTCACCTACACCAGTTGTTCATACAAGTCACGAGACAATGCATGATGCAGGGTTTTCTCAGTCTGACACAAGAAGACTCATTCAAATAGTGTATATCGATAATCGACTGTAAGTATTTTATTTTTACTTATCTTATAAATATTGTATATTGATAATTAATGTGTACCAATTCATGTGCAGCACGAGATTCGAGCCGCAAGAAGTAATACGGGAGATTAGGAATTCACTAATTCAACATCTAGTATGACTGGTCGCTCAATGAAAAGAGTACCCGAAGGAGGTGTTGGACAGATTGTGGTCATCATTTATGATATATAATTGTTTTTCATAGTTAATGTGTTTCATATTTAATTTCTTTGTTATAGTCATGTCTATTAACTTTCTGAAAATATTTGTAGGCTTCGAATCGCTTCACGACTACGAAGGAGGAACATGATGCGAGGAAGGTATGGCAGAAGGTGGTTGTCAATCAATTTGTAGACATGCTGCACAATATGAAGACTGCAACAAGAAAAATATATGACGTGATAGATGATCCACTACAGTGAAAGGGCCATGAACCTCTTACTATCAGGTCAGATGTTTGGGATGTAATGTGCGACAAGTGGGCGGGGCATGAATTTTGAAACCGTTCAGCGAAGGCTGCACAAAACTGAGCGAAAATACTCGATGCCCATCTACACACAGGTAGATCTAGGACTTTTGGGAGCCACCTGAAAAAAATGATAACTCATCAATCTATATATTGTCAATTTTATAAGTATTGTTGCAAACCTGTTAAATAATTATTTTATTATTTTACTTCGCAGAAAGCAAAAAAAGAAGGCATTGTGTCATATAAGGATGTGTTTGTTGAAACACATAAACGTAAGACCATGGGAGAGTTTGTATCAGAGAAGGCGAGAACGACGACGGTATGCATTTATTGTATTAATAAACATTATAATATACAAGTTATCATAAACATTATAATTCTTAATTATTAATTCATATTATAATCATTACTTTGTAGGAGTCATATGAGCAATAGATGGTAGAGCGATATGACGATGACTCCACTAAGCATCCATCTTTTGATCCTGCAGCATGGGTGACTATAACAGGTGAACCCAAAAAAGGGTCGTGTATTCGGGTTTGGGAGTAATATGAACACCTCACCAGTCGTTGCTTCCTCCAGTTACGGCTCACAGAGTTCTCTCGTCATCATCAGCTCCAAGCATCTGACTGACCCGCCTAATTATTGGAATGGTGTATGTCAGCTCGTTAAGGACACAATGAGTGATTATTTACATGAAGCAATTTCTGATGTTGTCCGTAATGAGTTGTGTAATTTTTTTCGGGACAAGGAAACTTCGTCTGCAGGTGCCTATCAGGTATGAAAGTTTCATGTGATTTGTTACATGTCGTTAGATTTCATGTTACTTTGATCGCCTTAACTTAGGTGCATTGCATATAATTTATTTTATTATATTTTGTTTATCAATACTAACCTTTCTTTTCTCTTGTAGGTTGTTGGAGATAATCAGCGTAGAGGAACTGAAGGGGTAGATCGAGACAATGAAGAAAATGACGCACTGAATTTTGGGGATGATTAGATTCATGTGTTGAATTTGTTGTACCTTCTTGTTGTTTCAAAAATGTAAATGTTCACTTGTAAATAATTAGAACTTGGCGAAAATTATAGTGGATCGATAAATTATTTTAGTTGTTTTTTATATGTATTTTGTTTTTTATACATAGAAAATATAAATTGTATCACGAAATTTTTTTCTCGATATTGATGTTTTAAACAATTTTTTTTTTCTTCTTTGCGACGGATATTTTCCATCGTTATTTACTACCGGCATCCAATTTGATAACAGATTAGGGACGAATATTAATCCATCACAAACGTGAATCGACCAATGTTTTTGCGATAGATTTTAATCCATCGCAAAACCAAAATCTCCGTATATTAACGATGGCCTTGCGACGAATCATGGCATTCGCTAATTCATCATAAATGAGCGATGGAATTTATGACAAATATTTTTCATCGCAAATTAACGACTATAATTTTGCGATGAAAGCTATCCATCGCTACGATGATGCTAATATGTCGCTAAATTGTTTAGCGATGAATTGATGACGGATTAGCGACAGATTGAGGTCATTGCTAATCCATAGATTTCTTGTAGTGTTATAAACAAACTATGTAGATCACATCTGTAACATTTGATTTACAAAAAAATGATTTTTTTTGAAGAAAATAGTGATTTATACTCATTAGTTCCTTACCTTCATTAGTAGCCAATATTTTACCATATATATATATATATATATATATATATATATATATATATATATATATATATATATATATATATATATATATATATATAGTGTTAGACACTTGATTTACGTAGTTCTAAACTCTAAAAACATATTTTATTTCCTATTTTCATGTCTTAAAGTTGACTCAAATATGATGCCTTATATCATTTCCAAATCATCCTTATTTTCATGAATTGTGAACAATTGAATTTACACCATGTCAAAAATGAAATATTGTGGTGACATGATAAATCCTTTAATTTAAGATAACAAATAAACGATGCATCTACCATTTGGTGGATATGTCCATACACGAGTGTGCACCGCCATGAGCTATTATTGTATAGAACCACCATATATTTCTCTTATATATATATATATATATGTGTGTGTGTGTGTGTGTGTGTGGTGGTTTGGTGCTATCGTACCATATGGTAGTACAAGCTCTTGTTAGGATGAATCTATCAACAAAATGTTAGATTCTACCACACATGTGGGTTTAGCATGGCTTATTTACTATTTTAAAAAGTTTTATCATATATAATACACCAGAAGATGCCATTTTTAACATCGTGAAAATCAATGGCTCATGCCTCATAATTCATGAAGATACGGGTGGTTTGAAATTGATATAAAACATCATGTTTGAGTCAACTTTATTGCATGAAAATAGTAAGTAGAACTTGTTAAACATTATCCAAAGGCTAGATTTCGGTTTTGAAGATTAGATTTTTGTAAATCAAGTGTGTACCACCATAAGTTAGGGTGGTGGGGCACTACTACAATAGAAGAAACCGTGTGTGTGTTGGTAGCATTTGCTACCCCTGGTGGGTGAGGAACCCCCTAGTCCCAACTTTAATGCGTGAAGATAGTAAGTAGAACATGTTAAACATTATCCAAAGGCTAAATTTTGGTATTGGAGATTGGATCTTTGTAAATCAAGTGTGTACCACCATAAGTTATGGCGGTGGGGCACTATTACAATATAAGGAACCCCTAGTTCGAACTTATGGGGAAGGTTGTTTTGACCGAATCCGACAGCGTGGATATGTTCAGAATGATCAAAATACTTGAAATTCACCCTTGGATCATAGTTTTTTGACATAAAAATGTATTCTTTTGATGTTTTAAAATTTGATACTTTGTAGGTGATTGATTTTTTTTTAAATATCATAAAATCTGACATATACATCAGAAAAACATAATCCTAAGGTTAGTTTCTACTAAACTTAATAACAAAAAAATTGAAAAAAAAAAATAAAAGTATTGTATTTTTTTTACTAGGGTTAAATTACCCATGAGGGTACCAAACATTACCCCCATATGTGTGTGTGGGGACAGAGTATCTTGGGACGATTTAGCGGTGGTCACGGAAAAGGAGCAAAAATAACAAGTGCTCATTTGTTCGATGGGTGGACCAAAAAATAATTGTTCGGTAATATATATATATATATATATAGTTTGTATGTACAAATAGTTGAGGAGCCTTTTTTCATTTTTTAATAAAAAATTTGATATATATATATATATATATATAGTTTGTATGAACAAACAATTGAGGAGCATTTTTTTATTTTTTAATAAAAAATTTGATAAAGGGTCGTTTCTTATTAAATGGGCTATGTTGAACACACATTTATGAGGTTAGATTGAGACAAAAACAGCTTGCTGCATCATAACATCATAAGATTCCAACTAGATTGCACCTACAATTGATTATATTAAATACATACCTTTTATATATATACGTGGAGAGAGAGAGAGAGAGAGAAAAGAAGGAAGGAAATCAATTTTATTAATTAGCTATCTCAATTACAAAGATATCGAGCTGATAAGGCATGGGCCATCAACTAAGTAAAGAGATCGATATATTCAAAATAAAGAAGTAGCCAATTCAGATTCGTTGAACCACACTTGATAGTTGCCATTCAGATTAGAAGCAAACTAGGTTCTTTATGGCGTAAGGCGGGTTTTAATTAATTAAGGTTTAGGTCTAAATTGGGTTTAAGGGGATCCAACAAAATGGATTTGGATTCATCGCAAAGCTTTGGATCCAAATCTTTTTTTAATTGGATTTAGGCATTTACTAGGTTCGGAAAGAGGTACAGGATTGGACTTCAAATGACCTTTCACTATTTGGATCCGCTTTAGCAGCCTTGAGAAAGTAAACAATATTCCACGTATGTTCAATCAGCTTTAGCATCCTTGTAGGGCTCACTTGGATTAAGTCCTATTGGATCAACTTTCTTTTTGTGTTGGACCTTAATGGGTTCGGATCTTGGGAATTGTAGAGTTTGGGTCCGATTTTGGTTTGGACATGGATTTGATTAGGTTAAGTTTATATCTTGGATTTAGTTTTGATCATTGGGCATTGTGGCTTGTTTAATGGATTGGGATTAGCAAACTGGGCTTGGTTCTGACTCAATGGGTTTAAATAAGCACTTGGAGCAAACTGGTTCAGAACCAATAGGGTTTGGGTCAAATATGGATCTAAATAGGTTTAAAGAAGAGTTTTGATGTAGGAATTGGTTTTTTTGTTGAAAACCGGTTCTTGTGGCCGAGTCTGGAGGCAAAGTGGGAGGGTTGAGGTGTATGAGAGGGGTTGAGATGAGGTGAACCGGTTTGCAAAAGAACCGGTATGCTCAAATCCCTCCTCAGCTATGATGGTTGGAGGGATGGTGGTGTGGAGGCTAGGGTTTATCAAAAAAAAAAATTATGCCATCGGTCTAACTTACTCAATGGTGAGTTATATAAGTCATATTCCAGTCAGCAGGATCGACCCTCAGATTTTTCGACATTTGAACATGTCGAGGGAAGACCCGTCGCCTCGCTCTGATACCAAACTGATGTATCGATTCCGGAAGGGCATTCCTGAAACCTACATATTTGGTTCCTGAATGCAGCTAGAAGCTAAATAATTTGAAGCTAATGCAAGAAAAATTAGAATTTAATGGAAAACAATAAAACTAGAAATTATCTCATATTAACTCTGAATGACAACTTGATCTCTCTTCTTTTTAAAGAAAAAGATTTCTTAATTTTTTTATAGAAACAAACTACCTTCTAAGATAACTTTCTAAAAAAATAAAATATATCCTAAAAATGTGGATCAAATACAATGATCTGAATATCCATTATAAAGATCCAAAACAATTAATCCAACCTAAAAAATGAATGGATCCAAAATGATCCCACGGATCCCAGGTTGTTCGACTCCGCTCCTGCATCACCATGTGAGAATATGATAGAAAATAAACTCACTGCTGGTTGAGTCTCTCAGTGCTTTTAATTTCAAAGTCACCCTTTAAACTCTGTTCTTGATGCTGGTTAAGGGCCGATTTGATCTGAATCAGCCAATTCGGAGCAATTTTAACAAAATTGGACCTGCTGATGGGTTGAAAAATCTAGCTAGCTGCCACCTGTAATGTAATGAAAGCATTTTCCCAAAGTTACCCCGAACTTTTATGGGGCGTTTGTTTCGTGCCCTTTTCTACGAAAGAGGCTCTCTTTCGGGTCTCTTTCCTACAAATGGGTGAAACAAACATGTCTATGAGAAATATATGGTGACACACACATAATAAATGCAAAAAAAAAGAACTTTCCCGTCAAAATTGGCTCATACCTCCCTTCCCCCTCCTCGAAAAGCACTTTCCCTTCAAAGTGGCCCTTTCAAAGGAAAGAAGCTTCCCTTTGAGTGGGAGAGTAACAAACACCCTCTGTTGTTTCACGCGATGGAAGACATGGGAAAGAGGCTCAATTTTGTATAAAAGTTGGGCCTCTTTCTCACGAACTCTGAAACTAACCCCCCCACAGACAAGCAGTGTTTGGACTTCTCATGTGAAAGCATGTGTTCCATATGAAACAACCTTTCCAATTATGAAACTGGATCGAATAGGGTTTTACATAATGAGATCCGATCAAATTTGGATTCGAACTCGGTTTTGAAACGAGTTCCGATCGGATTCTCACGGGGTACTATATTACACACATCTCCAATAAAGATATGCCACGGGCGAGCCTTGCACGCATAACCGATCATGTTCGTTTATACTAGACCCGGATCCGAATAAGCCTAATAATGTTTGCTTCTTGACGAACCCAGATTTGGATATAAACTACTCAGAGCCAACAATAAGTGTTGGGTATGGTTCAAAGCAAGTTGATAAAATCGTGATAAATTTGTCAAAACTTCAAATTGAAGGCATAAGAATCCAATAACTAAACGGATCCTTTCATGGGAAAGAACTTAACAAGTTGGATTTCCCCGAATGAAAATTTTGAATAATTTTTGCATTAAATAGTAGCTCAAGCTGGAAGTTCATTTCTTTGGTAGTTGTAGAGCAACATAACAATGATTTAATAGGCAACCAAAAATTAAATGCATCATCAATCATGGACATGTTAAGATCCAACATGCCATATGAAGGATAACCCTAACAAAGTTTTTTCATGATGCAAACAAAATGCATTATTTGAGGTTGGTCACCAAAAACCTTCTCTTCAAAAAAAATATGAAGGATAAACCTCACAAAGTTTTTCATGATGCAAACAAAATGCATTATTTGATGTTGTTGGTCACCAAGAAATTATGCATTTATGTTGCCCAACTGTGAGTGTTAGGTGGCCGATGCCATCTGATTGGATGCCCATTTTCATTTTCTGTCAAAAAAATAATAATAAATTAACATGCATTCCCAAGTCACCAAGTGATATTCTCCCATCAGTCGAGTTTGGCTGGTCCTGGAATTTCATAAAATTGACAAGTTTGATTTTTTTTTTTTAGGATTTTTTGCAAAATGGTCCTCACCTTGTTGGCCATTTGCAAAAATAGCTCCTGCCTTATGACATTTTGTAAATTGGTCCCTACCTTTTCTACCGTTGGTGCAGAATAGTCCCTTAGTTAAGTTGCTGTCAACTTAACTGTGGTTAGTTCTTGGCCATGGTTAAATTTATGGTAAAAGGTCGATAATTCCCTCAATAAACTGATTTAGGGCATAATACTCCTAATGCCCTAACCTTCTCCCTTCCATCTAACAACTCTCAGCCACACTTCGGCAGCTCTCAGGCATCATTTTCGGGTAGGTCCTCGACACTTCTTGATAGCTCTAAGGTAGAGCTGGTAAAGGAGCCAATTGAGCCAAGCTTGGGCTGCTAGGGCTAAGCTCATTAAGGTATACCCCTGCTCGAACTAGGCTCATAAGCTCGCCATGAGTCGAACCAAGCCCGAGCTCATTACAAGCCAATCACGAGCTGGCTTGTTTTTCAAAAAAAATGATTTTAAGTTATTTTTATAGATTGATAATACAATACATATTATACATGTATAATACATATATAATATTGCATATTGTATATATAATTTATGTATAAAATATATAGTACATACATATATAATATGTAAAACAAGCCTATACCAGCCGAGCTGAGCCTGTCATTTACCTAAACGAGCTGGCTCATAGCTGGGCTCGCCGTGCTCAATTTCTGAGAAGAGCCAAGCTGAGACGGGCTGAGGGCTGTGCTTTAAAGGAGTAATTATGATTTAGCTTTACTTATCACTGGGACTTGTAAACATGTTAAATGGGCTGTGCTTGAATGTTCGAGCTCAGCTTCTTTAGGCTGAACCTCAGCTTGAGCTCATGGCAAGCTGAGCCAAGGATGGTTCAAGTAATTGGCTCTTTTCTTTTGAAATTATATTATATATATGCTTCGGGTGTACCTACTCCCACATACTAGAATGTACTCAACATAGTTTATTTGATAGGAATCATGCTTTGGATAATGTTTTTTGGAATTTTTACATCATGAAAGTTTGATACATTGTGAGCCGTCCATTTTTAAAGGCCTTAAAAAACATACATGTATGTTATAATCACATGATCCAAAACTTGTTTTCTACTAAATAATGCTTATAGATCATATCTATAGGCTGATCAACAAAAAAAAGTCTAAAAAAATTGAAAATCTAAAGCTTTTATTAGGTGGGAGTAGGTACCCAGGAGCACTTTATCATTTACCAATATATATATATATATATATATGTGAAGAGAGAGAGAAATTGGTTGGTGTGCATCAGATAATATGTGCACTCGTGCACCGGGGTCAGAAAGCATCTCTCACTCAATTCAACCCTATGATATGTTGAGCATACTTTGTTTGCAAGGAATCAAACTTCCAATTATGCTTTTCATAAATAAAATCATGGTTTCTTCAAGGTGTGAAATTTTGACAAATTATAATCTGTTGATACCTTTGAAAATCCTGCCTAAGCATTGCAATGATATGGTCCAAAGCTTGTTTTTTATTAAACAAAACGTGTAAATCACACATGTAGGGTTGGATTTGGTGAGCGAAATGTTGTTCTTTGTCCCGGTGCACGATGAGTGTGCACGTCTAGTCAGCTAAATTAAACAGGAAAATATTTTCTCACTTTATTTTTTTTTTCAATTTTTTACTGTTTTTTTTAAGAAACTATCCTTTCACATGTTTTACTTAATGGAGTTAGCTTTTGAATCATCCGATTATGACAGGTAGGTAGATTTTTATAACTTCTACATTTGAATCCCTTTTTTTTTACAACAGCTGACGATGTAAATCAACAGCTGTTTAAATCAACAGCTGACGATGCATGATAACTTCTCAACTCATAAAATCCCTTTTTTTTTACAGAAAAAACACCTTTAAAAAGCTGATTCTAAACATTTGAATACTCTAAGCACATCAATAAGACTCAATTGGTTCAAACCAACCTGTGCCTATGACTTATAAAAGCAGATAACGAGAGTGGGTCCTGTAAAAAGTTGGGTGAGATTAAGCAATCTCATCTAGCGTTTACAACCACAAAACCCACCCCCATTGTACTGTAGCTCAGTACAAGTGAGCCGAAAGTAATTCAACATTACTACTCATGAAGATCAACAAAATGTTGAACCCATGAACTGAACAAGAGCAAAAGCCAAAACAAGTAAATTGGAGCCGCTTGCCCAGATTGCGACAAAAGATAGGTAGCATCAGCAGAAGGGAGTGGAAGATCACTAAGATGCATACTCAAGATCACATAAACATCTACCAAGATTTTATGCACCAGGTTTTGAATGTTAACTGGAATATGACGAAAATGAACATCGTTTTGCGCCATCCAAACAAACCACCAAGAAGTAAGCAACCACGTCCACCAGATGAACCTCCACCTCTTGTTGCGCCTAATACAAACCGACCCCAAGATCAGATCTAGCGCAAAGGACTCATCCTTAATAAGTGAGACCCACAGAAGGGTGGGGTTTGTGGTTGTAAATACAATCTCAATAATAACATGGTGTCATTGTCTAATGAACCCTAATTGAATTGATTCTTGAGCTGCTCATCACATATCCCATCGCTACTTATCACACCAACCGGGGGGGGGGCACTCCGTGTTGGATCATATTTCGGATCACACAGTTTCACAATCGTCAACATGATATAAAACACGAAATAAATCAAGAAATAGATCAGTGTAATTAACATGATTAACAGGCGACCGAAACAGTAACAGGGAGCAAGCATGGCATTTACCGCATCAGACCAAAATCCAGACGGCAGCATAACAAACATATGCACAGAACATAAAGCAAACAACAGGAACATGTTTAGTTTATGTATCAGGCTAAGGCGTACGAAAGTACTCCCCTTAGAGAAGATTCGCCTCCACATACTGTGCAGATCAGGGTCCGGCATCCTTCCCCCAGGATACAATAGCCACGACGAACCGAACGGTGCACTCCGACGGATCGTCCTTCGAAAACAGCCTCTTCGAACCACAGTTGCAGAACAACCCCTTTCGGGATAACTCACAGGAAAAAGAGAGAGAGAGAAGGGAAATCGCAGAATGCTTCTTCAGAAATCGTCTGTCTCAGTCTCTCCGTAACCCCACCCCTGACCACGCTTTTATAACCCACGAACGGTTATGAAACGTGGAAGGAGC
This sequence comes from Nuphar pumila, assembly GCF_984573655.1. Lineage (NCBI taxonomy): Eukaryota > Viridiplantae > Streptophyta > Magnoliopsida > Nymphaeales > Nymphaeaceae > Nuphar > Nuphar pumila. The sequence continues at coordinate 3,161,554 of NC_143258.1, read as the reverse complement.
CCGTTACGGAATCCGAGGGGACGTGATCCGTTAACGGTCTTCAAAAGATCGAGACCCGTTACGGAATCCGAAGCGTCATAACGGGCACGGAGTACGAGGAGTCGTGACCCGTTATCCATTCCCATAACTCGTTACTGAATCCAAATCCAAAGAAACTTTGGGTAAAAAGATACTTGTCTTGATTGGATATGGCCCTAAAGAACCCGAACCCGGCACGGCACGGCGGGCGGGCGCGCGCGCGTGTGTGGTGGTCATCCCACTCTATTGTTCTCAAGAACAAGTGTATGAGTTCTCAAGTGGCTTATAAATCCCACAGAAAACTCAAGCACAAGCAATGTGGGACTATTCCACCTTATCAAAACCACTTCTTTCAAAACAGCCCAGTTTCTCCTTTGAATTCTCTCTACCATCCTTCTTACACCTAACACTCCGCTTGTTTGGTAGGAGGAGTTTTTGCATGTCAGCTTGTGTTGGCGATGTTGCAAGTTCAAAACCCAATGATATGGTTGTATAACTGATGGGGGTCTGCCTAACCCTAGCTTGCCTATAGAAAAAAAACACTAGTTAGACCACCCGTCCTAACAAACGGGATCCATGATCCAATACTCGAAAACCTGAAGAACCAAAAGAGGACACAACATCCACGATCCAATATTCTAATCCAATAATGAAGCTAAAAAAAAGAAGAAAACACTATATAACCCTGTCTCAAAAGCCACAAGATATAAATAAATCCAAGAAATAAGCAATAGTCATCAGTCTGAGAAGGGGAGGGTGACTGATTGTAATACCATCCATAAAACTCAAAAAGAGAGTATGTAGGATTTTAAAAAAAAATGCAAGAACAGAGCTCATCTGAAAACTTCCAGTCAAGGGGGTTTATGTTTGGTACAAACGATTGTACCTACAATCTAGTTTGAATCTCTCCATGCGCGTTGTTTCCATACAATCTAATCTCATAGATATGTTCAACATACTTTATTTAGTAGGAACCGACTCTTGGATCATGTTTTTTTCTGACGAAAAAACATGTTTTTTATGAGACAGTAAAATTGATGCCTTCATAGCAGTTAATGTTTGGATCTCTGAAAAAACCTGTATACAAATCGGATTCCAGTGATCTAAAAGTCAGTTCCCACTAAACAAAAACTGTAGCACATTTATGGTGTTAGTTGTAAGAAAAAAACTCAGGCATAAGATTCCACCTCCATTTACTAAGTAGTTTGCACATACAAACGACTGTAGCAAATATTAACCCATATAGGCCACTGCAACTCTAGCACGTTATGGCAACCATGACAAATGCAATTAAATCCAAAAAAATAGTACAAAAGGTTGTCATGGCTCCTCAACGAGAGACCTACTTCAACATTTAAAATAATAAAACATAATAATTTGGATTGTACTACCAAAATACCATAAAAGTTGCACCAAAAACTTTATCTTATATTATAGATCACAAAAAAATGAACAATTGCAAAATCATACATGGGCAACAGTAATTTTATACAGCAAAAGAGCACCACCATTTTAAAAGCCATCATCTTTATATAACACAGTCGTTGTAATCTTCAGACTGGTTTGAAATCAACATAGTCCCAAGCACAGCGTAAAGATGAGGGAAGTGCTGCAGTTTTTGATGCCCAAGGTTGAAAGTTCTTGGCACTGTTCACTTACTGTGATCAAATGAATGCACAAGAAAGTAGGACTGTAGATATAAAGTTTTTGTTGGGTTTTTCTCCTTATTCTGATTGGCCGCACTCCAAGCCCTATTTGTTGCAGTCTCTTTCAAGTGTGTCGCCCGATCTTGTTGAGGATGGTTTTGTATTCGTTGGACAACGATTTGTAAAAGTCCTTCTCAGCTGAATGACGATTCGGCTGTTCAGAGTTTTGTAGATCAGCGATTTGTGGTTTGGGTTTGAAGTTGGGTAAGTCGACTTCGTATTCGCTAGAATAGCGATTTGTGGTTATCGCTGGAGATAGCGATTTATAGTTATCGCTGGAATAGCGATTTGTGGTTATCACTGGAATATCGATTTGTCATATTCGCTGGAATAATGATTTGTGGTATCACTGGATAGTGATTTGGTTATCGCGGGATAGCGATCTGTGCTATCAGCAGGACAGCGATTTGGAGTATCGCTGGAATTCGGATCGTGAAATCACCGCATGGCGATTTGTGGTCATCGCTGGATAGCGATTTGTGGTCATCGCTGGATAGCGAATTGTGGCATCGCTGGATAGCGATTTGTGGCATCGCAGCATGGTGATTTGCGAGTATTGCTGAAATAGCAATTGACGCTCCTGGCGCTTCGTAAGTTGTGCACGATGTTTAGCCTTTTCGCATTTATTGTTGGTCTCATCCTCTACTTAAGGGATGAATGAGCGAGAAAACAGAGCATCGTCGGGTGCACGCAGAACATTAGAGAGAAAGTGTGAGGAACACTTTTAGGGCACCGAAAGGGTGCGGAGAGAGCAAGGGTAAGAAGTGTTGTTACACTTCTTTCAGGACAACTTCGTCAAGTTGGTTCTTCAGATCATTTGTTCTTTATTCTTCAGTGAGGTATATCATCTTGTTTATTTGTTACACCTCGTGTGTTTATAAGGCTTATGTTTTTTGGTCACCTTGTAATATTTGCAAGAAGATAGTGGAAGGTGCTGACCTATCGGTCACCGTGGACGTACCTCAGTTGAGAGGGAACCACGTAAATCGTTGTATGTTGTTTTTGTTTCCGCTGTTGGTTTGGATTCTTTTCTCTTCCACTGTCATTATCGTTTTGTTTTCATCGATTCACACTTGTGGGGAAGACTCGATCCGTCAGTTTGTTTCCGCTTATATCCCCAATAGTTTTCACACTACATCAAAAAAAAGTGCAAATATCCCACTGTTTGTTCCAATCTTTTTCTCTAATGAAAATAGTAAATCAACATTACTGACTTGCAAAAAAGAAAATGATGGTGTTAACCTCTATAACAAATATAGCGAGATTTATAAAAAATATCGCGATAATATCATGAGAAATTGCCTGGAAGTTTAAAATGGCAATTTCTCCCGAGATTTTAAAACCATGACAAATATCGCGATATTTACGATTTTAGCATATATTTATCATGAGATTTTTATTTTCAAATGTGTTTTATTTATATTTTCTTATAAAAAATATTTTTTATATTTTTTAATTTATTTTTTATTGCCGAGATTTTGCCAGTAAAAGTGTGAGATTTATGAAAATTTCAAAATCTCGCGAGTTTTTGACTCCAGAGATTTTGCCATTTTTAACTTTTGTCACTATGGTGTCAACCAAGTAGGGATGTAAACGGTTTGGGTGCAATCGAAATCTGAGTTTATGAAGAGGGTTTGTAGCTAAATCTGAATTCCGGATTTGGTATTAAGTTTTGCATTCAAACTGAACCCGAATTCGACTAAAGACCCGATTAAGTGTAAATACTGAGTTTTAAGTTAGTTGGATCCAGGTTTGGTTTTATCTTTTTCCATTCCAATTTGAATCATGCTTTTAACCTGATTAGGCCAAACCCTATTAAGTTGGATTTGGTAATGCCTAGATCTGACCCGAACCCGAACCCGAACCGTTTACATTCCTACAACCAAGTGGCTTGAATTATTACCCACGTACATATTTTGATGCAAAAAAAATGAGAAAGTTGCATTATCAGGTTGGTCAGGGGTAGGGGTGGCAATCGTGTCGGGTTGGCGGGTCAGCATACCTCAACCCGACCCGTTTAATAAATGGGTAACCCGACACGACCCGCCAACCCATTTAATAAATGGGTTGGGTCGGGTAAACGGGTTCTCAGGTTCGCGGGTCTGGTTGGCGGGTTGGCAGACTGGTTGGCGGGTTGGTGGGTCGTCCCACCCGCCTAACCCGTTTATTAAACGGGTCAGCCGGGTTGGCGGGTTGGCATACCCCCAACCCGAACCCGACCTGTTTAATAAACAGGTTACGCGGGTCGACCCGTTTATTAAACGGGTTGGCTTAAGCCCAACCCGAACCCGCCTAAGAGGCGGGTTGGCGGGTCGTGTCAGGTTTTGCCACCCCTAGTCAGGGGTCCTAACTTCCGTGTTTTACGTTGTGCCGGCAGAACGACCGTAGGTAGGATAGACTGAGACAGCGCAACCAGGTCTTTGTGTCGGGTGCGGTTTTTTCGGGTTATGAATAAAAAAAAAGTTGCATTACACCCTCCATACTCAAGATATCCAACAATTTTGAAAAGGACAGACCAACCCTTTAGAAACATGAAGGAATTTTTTAAAAGTTTTCAACTCTCTCAGTCCTTAAGAAGTAGTATATAGGTTAGAATTGAATCAGGGTGGTTCGGCCCAAAAAAGTTAGGCCCAACATAACGTACATTGCATTGACTGTGAAGAAGAAGCAACGTACCTATGGCTAGGTCCATTTCCAGAAATGGATATTGATTATAGAATGCAGATTTTGATCTAAATCAGAATGTTACAGAATTACCTATAAAATATATTTAATTAACTGAATCGGGTTTGACATTGCCTTTTTTTTCCATCCAACACCGTCCAAACCAAGTTCGATCCATTGACATCCCTACAGTGACCTTGGAGAAGGGATTTAGACAGACGAAACTTGGGTCAGCTGGGGCAGGTTCGGATCCATGAAGGCTTCGGGGATCTTACATGGATCGGTGTTTCCTGATTTAATTGAGCGAATCCGGAGTTAAGCTAATTCATTGAGTTCAATCCACTTTTTCTGATATAGATGCAGGCCTAGGTCCAGGTGAGCTGTGGATCCAACTTGAACTGAATCAATAAAATAACTTATTGCACCCACCAGCCGTATCCAGCTGCAAAGTTATGGGTTTGGTCTGGGAACATGGTCCAATCCACTGACTCTCCCACCCTCAGAATAAGTTGATCTTGGATCTGGACACCCCTGGACCTGGCCTGAACCAAACCCGTTTCCTAGGCCATGACATCAACATGACCAATTGCCACTGACTCGGCCAAGTCATACCAGTCTTGACCAAGCTAACCCTGTGCAGACCTTATGGGTGTCAGGATACAGCCACATCCAGAAAAGAGGGATATATCCAGATATTGCATTTGTCTCCAAAATTCAATATCTCATCTCCTCCCACTTATGTGGATAAGTAGCCATCCAAACCCCAAAAGCATATTTCAAAGACATTGAAATGTACAGATTCCATTAAAAAAACAAGAAGAAAAAGAAACTGCTAGTTTCAACAACTCTCGTTCCTTACACTTCTTCCCAGATGCTTAGCCTGTTGTAAGTGCCTTATTCACTGCATTAGCTATCAACCTTGTGTCTAGGGATGGCAGTGGACCGGGGGAAAGCGGGGCCCCGCCCCGCCTTGTTTGGACCGGGGATGAAGGGTATGAAACGGTGATGGAGGCGGGGACGAAGGTTAAAATCCATCCCCGTCCGGGGGTGGAGGCGGGGATGGATGTGCAATTTTCCCCGCCCCGCCCCGTCCCCGCCACGATCCCCGCCCCAACCCCGCCCAGACCACTTTTCTCCACAATATCCCTGCCCCGCCCCGCCTCATCCCCGTTTGAACCGGGGATGGAGGACATGAAACGGGGATGAAGGCGGGGGTGGAGGATAAAATCCATCCCCGCCAGGGAGGCGGGGCGGGGGTGGAGGATAAAATCTTGAGGCGGGGCGGGGGTGGAGACCTTGTCCCCCTCCCCGCCCCCATCCCTACTTGTGTCAGAAAATAGGCTGATTTTTTTCTTCTTTTTACAGGTTTGAATTGGAAAATAGGGATCCAAACTAGGGATGGCAGGGGACAGGGGCGGAGGCCGGGGACAAGGTCTCCACCCCAGTCCTGTCTCAAAATTTTGCCCTTCATCCAGCCTTCATCACTACACGGGTTTTGATTTTAACCTCCATCTCCGCTTCCATCCCTGTTTCATGTCCTCCACCCCTGGCCCAAACGAGGTGGGGTCCTGTTTCTCCCCAGTCCACTGCCATCCATAAAGGTATTTTAGTTATTTTACTAACAGGGATCGTGGATGGGGATGGGATGGGATGGGGTGGGGTGGGGCGGGGCGAGTGAAAGTGTAAGTCCATCCCTGCCTCCATCCCCGCATGGGTTGTGATTTTAACCTTCATCCCCGCTTCCATCCCCTTTTCATGTCCTCCATCACCCGTCCAAATGGAGTGAGGCACGGCGGGGCCCCGGTCCACTGCCATCCCTAAACCAACCATGCATTGAACAGAAAGTAAGATGGAAGATCAAGTAATATTGTATATAATTTGATTCATTGATCATATTCAATCCCCATGAGTCAGGATTAAATGCAAACACGATGTCCAGTGGGATTTCACTACAAGAAAATTGTTAATTAGCGACGGAAATTAGCGACGGATTTTTTCCGTTGCTAATTAGCGACAGATTAGCTATAGATAGAATCTGTCGTTAATTCGCGACGGATTAGCGAGGAAACAAATTTTATCGCTAATCTGTCGCTACTTAGCGACGGATTAGCGACTAAATTTTTTGTCGCTGCTTTTTATTACAAGAACACCATTTTAGCGATGGATTTAGAGAGGGAACTCTGTCATCGCTAATCCGTCACTAATTAGCGACGGAGTAGCGACAGAATATATTCCGTCGCGGTTTTTGTATTTTGATTTAGCGACGGCTTAGCGACGGAATGTTTCCGTCGCTAAATATCGCGTAAATCCCTAATCCCATCCCTCTTTCTCTTTTTCCTGTTTCGCTGTATTGCGCCCGCCCGCCGTCCTCTCCCTCCCGCCGCCCGTCGGCTCTCGCCACCGTCCGGCCGCCGCCGCCTCGCCGACGATCCTCGCTGTCGACCTCCCTGCTTGGCTAGCGGCTGCGCCAGGGACCCCGAGCACCGGCGACCCGCCGCCGACCTCTTCTGTTCCTCCCTGTGGCTGCTGCCGGGAGGTGTTGTCTCCCCTTCGCCGGCGACTCGCAACCGGCGTCCTCAGCCGCCGACGACCGACGATCCTCCCTGCAGCCACCTCTTCGCCTCCGCTCTGAGTTCCGGCGACCCAGTGGCCCCCGAGCTTCGCTCCAGGTCTCCCCCTCTCTGCTGTCGACTGCGCCGGCCACCGGCGACCTCGCCAGCCGCCGCTCCCCGTGCTTTCCGGCAGGGGGGTCGACCCCCTGCGTTTCCGGCAGGGGGGTCGACCCCCTGCCGGAAAGGCATGGCAGGGGGTCAACCCCCCATGCCGGAACTGCCTTTCCGGCAGGGGGTTTAACCCCCTTCCCTGCCGGAAAGGCAGGTGGTTTAACTGGCTAGGTTGAGATTTAAAATTCAAAAAAAAAATTTAATTATAAAAAAAAAATTCAAATCGAAATCAACTGGCTAGGTTGAGATTTAATCAACTGTGGTTAGTTAGAGTATTTCATAAATTTTTATCAATTTGTTAGTTTGTTCTAGTTAGAGTAGTTCATAAATTTTTATCAATTTGTTAGTTTGTTAATGTCTACTGGTAGTTAGTTTTACTTCAATTTGTTTTCTTGAAATCTGGTTAGTTAGAGTATTTCAATCTATTAGTCTTTTATAATTATATTTTTCTTAGATAGATTGGTATTTAATGTTCTCACAATCAGTTAGTTAGATTAGGGCTATTTGAATTCTTTATGATAGTGGTGGTTAAACGGAGTTCACATCTTTTCTAGTAAACTAATTGATTGATTTACTATTCCTTTGCTAAGTAGTTCAGATTAGAAATTGTCTATGACTTTATATTAGTCGACTGGTTCAACATGTTATAGCTGGTTTGTTAAATTAGCATCTTCTAGTTAGATTTGGCTTAACATATATACTATTTTTCTTTTCTCTTCTTTCAATTAGTTAGAGTTGTTTTAATTTGTTTTAATTTTTTTAGTTAGTGTTTCATCTTGTTTCATGATTAGTTAGTTTGTTACTTAATTTGTTTTGTTTTTTTGCAGATTTTTCAACGGAACCAACTCGTGTTCGGCCACCTGTGGTAAGTAAATGACAAAAACAATGCAAATCGGGTAAATACCCGTGGTGAGTAAGTGATGCAAACGTATCACATGTTATTTAATTTATTGAATGCAGCACTTTATTGTTCACACACTCACTTAGTTGTTGATATCTAGGACTGCTTTGTTGGAGTTCGGAGATCATGCTGAGCATGATTTTAATGTAGAAATATGGAAGTGTTCTTATTTTTGGAGTACGGAGTCCATGCTAAGCATGGTAGTAGTTAGTGAGATATTGAAGTGTGTTTGCTGCAGGTACATGTTTGCCATTTATTTGATATGAATGATTATGATGTATTGCAATGTTTGATGTAATTGTATTTATGCTTGCATGTAGTTACTTTCAATTTGATTTTGACTTTCATGTGAAATTTTATAATAAAAGCATGCTTCAAATGATTGTATCATGTCATTAATAGTTTGCACATGAAAATATTAAGTTATCAATGCATGCATCAAAATTCTTGTTATTGTTTGACATAGTATATTGCATGATAAATTTGATATTTTCTTCATCGTAGCATTCTGATTGTTTTTTTCTTAATTCGTTAGGATACTATTCGTAACATCATACGACAGAATGACTGCAAACCGTGAATGGATGTACCGTAGGATAGTGGACAATGAGTTATCGCATGAATATATGGATGGTGTCGATAGTTTTATTGAATTTGCAACGGCGAGTGTCAGTACGGTAGATCCCACAGGTCGGATTAGGTGTCCCTGCAAGATTTGTAAGAATAATCGATTTGTAGAACCTCATGGCGTTAGACATCACCTATACAGGAAGGGTTTTGTGAGTGATTATCAGAACTGGATGTTTCATGGAGAAGAATTTAGAAACGATTTTGATGCACGGGTGAATGTGGTGCACAATAATCCATATACGAATTTGATATTTGATGCTGCAGGAACAGAACTGGGTTCTGCTATGAGTTCTAGTGATGTAAGAACTGTCGTAGAGGAAGAATCACCAAACGATGCAGCTAGTAGATTTTATGATTTACTTAAAGATGCTGATGAGCCACTTTGGAACGGTTGTGAGAGTCACACTATCTTGTCTGCAGTTCTTCAACTAATGAATTTGAAGTCCGAGTATAATTTGAGTCAATCATGTTTTGACCGTTTGTGCATGATTGTGAAGAGTATGTTGCCTAAAGATGAGAAATTGCCATAAAATTTCTATTGTGCGAAAGTTATGGTCAACGCTCTAGGTATGGGTTACAAAAAGATTGATGCTTGTCCAAATCACTGCATGTTGTATTTCAAGGAGCAGGAAAACGACATATCATGCCCGTCATGTGGGCATCCTCGGTTCAAGCCAAAGACAAGAGGCAATGGTAGCACGAGATCAAAGGAAGTTTCATACAAGTCGCTCCGCTACTTTCCTATCACTCCTAGATTGCAGCGATTGTATATGTCTTCAAAGACAGCTAAACACATGAGATGGCATGCAAATAAAGTTCAACACGATGAAAACAAGATCACGCATCCTGTTGACGCTGAAGCTTGGAAGCACTTTGATCGTACTCATCAGAACTTCGCAATGGAAGTGCGAAATGTTAGACTCGGTCTATATACAGATGGATTTAATCCATTTGGGGGTAGATCAACTCCATACTCATGCTGGCCAGTATTTGTAACTCCATACAACCTTCCACCAAGCTTGTGTATGAAACGTCCAAATCTTTTCTTGTCTCTGTTGATCCCTGGTCCGACCTCACCTGGCCAAAATCTTGATGTATATCTAAGGCCATTGATTGATGAATTAAAAGTACTGTGGGATGACGGTGTTACCACGTATGATGCCCACAAAAAACAAAATTTCAACATGAAGGCCGCTGTTCTATGGACAATCAGTGACTTCCCTGCATATGGTATGTTATCTGGTTGGAGCACACATGGGAGGTTGGCTTGTCCGTACTGCATGGAGGATTCCAAAGCTTTTAGATTGAGGCATGGAAGGAAGCCTTGCTGGTTTGATTGCCATCGTCGATTTCTACCCAGCGATCATCCATTCCGACGTCAAAAGAATGCATTTACAGCAGGCACAACTGAAATGGAAGGTTCATCCTCAAGATTGTCTGGCATAAAGATTTTAAGAAGATTGCGATACTTTCCAGATGTATTAACAGATGCCCGCAGTCCTACACCCTTCCGTGGATTTGGAAAGGAACACAATTGGACGAAAAAATCTATTTTTTGGGAACTACTGTATTGGCCGACCCTATTGATACGACATAATTTGGATGTGATGCATGTAGAGAAAAATGTGTTTGATAATGTGTTCAATACAGTAATGAATATTAAAGGAAAAACGAAGGATAATCCGAAGGCCCGTATGAATTTAAAATTAATATGTAAAAGACCAGAATTGAAACTCAAAGAGTATAATGGCAAAGTACTGAAACCAAAGGCGAAGTACGTGCTCGGACCTGATCAAATAAAACATGTATGTCAATGGTTGAGACAACTGAGATTTCCAGATGGATATGTCTCTAACATTGCTCGGGCTGTGAAGATTGACGATGGACAGTTATATGGGTTGAAGAGCCATGATTGTCATATCTTTATGCAACGATTGATACCCCTAGCATTCCATGATATGTTAGACAAACCTATATGGGGGGTATTGTCTGAGTTGAGCGGATTTTTCAGAACATTGTGCGCATCGGAGGTCATTGTATCAGATGTAAAGAATCTCGAGGACTCTGTCATCACCACTGTTTGTCTGTTAGAAAAGATATTTACGCCAGCATTTTTCGATGTTATGGAACATTTGATCATACATTTGCCATATGAACTAAGGGTTGGTGGCCCTGTGCAATATCGATGGATGTACCCATTTGAAAGGTATATGTTTTTTTATATTTGTCTCTTTAATGACAGATATTTAAAATTTGAAATGTATATTCTTGTCAGATGCATGTTCGACCTAAAAAAAAAGGTTCGTAATAAAGCAAGAGTAGAAGGCTCTATTTGTGAGGCGTACACTTTAGAAGAGATTTCAAATTTCTCATCTATGTACTTCGAACCTCATATTTCAACACGTTACACATGCCCGCCCCGTAACGATGATGGAGAACAAGTAACTGTAGCTGACAAGCTGTCGATATTTCAACGACTTGGGCATGCATTTGGTAGTTGTCGATCAAGGCTATTGACAGATCGAGAGCAAGATGCAGCACACATCTATATTCTTTTTAATTGCTCAGCGATCGACCCATACATCGAGTAAGTATATGTATATGCAACTCAATTATAAATCCTTTTATGTTCTATATGTGGATACATGACTCGGTAATATAAGTATTTGTGGTTTGCAGACGATTTGATCTAGAGTTGCGAAACGAAGTTTCACATCTCACTGATGCAGAAGTACAAAAAAAAAGTGAAACTAAGTTTATGGAGTGGTTGAAACAGTTGGTAAAGAAGCTAACATAAATTTTGTACTTATAAACAACACTAAGTTACTTAATTGATCGTGATCACAATCATTGTTTATGTTTGTGCGTAGGTTCGCAATGGTGATGTTAAAGATCAAGGAATATGTGATTTAGAAAATGGTCCGACCAAAGTTGTGCAATGCTACAACGGGTATATCGTAAATGGTTATCGATTCCATACAAAAGACTACGGTATAAACAAATCAACGATAAATAGTGGTGTGTGTGTCAAGGGTAGCAGCTACGGTGAAAATGAACATGATTACTACGGTGTTATAGAGAAAATAATGGAGTTGACTTACTTAGGCATGAATAACAGGGTTACAGTATTCAAGTGTCATTGGTTTGATCCAACTGCAACAAGACTCGACAAAGCTTCAGGCATTGTGGAGGTGAATCATAAATCCAGGTTTGGAACATATGAACCATTCATATTAGCCTCGCAAGCTCAACAAGTTTATTATACTTCATATCCGAGTATAAAAAAGTCAGATAGAAATGAATGGTGGGCAGTTTGCAAGGTGAAATCCAAACTATACCCCGAGTATGATCAGTTACAGGAAGACGAGTTAGCTGAAGACAGTGATTACTATCAATCAGATGATGTCTGTGACTTCGCTTATGGTCACGATGTTGCGCATGATATGCATGTCATATCTCCATTGGCTGATGAAACATTCATAGAGGAATGTGATCCAAATGATGTACCAAGTGGATGGGCAAACAATAAAGAAGAAGAAGAAGAAGAAGAAGAAGAAAGTCAAACTAGTGACGAGGAAGAATTCTCAAGCTAGTGAGCAAAATCTTATACTACAAACCTCTATTTAAATGCATTGTAATACTTGATGTGAGTTGTATTGCAATACTTGGTGTGAATGATTAAAAGTTTTATTTCAATGTATTGTAATACTTGATACGAATGATTCGAATGCATTGTAATACTTGATGTGAATGATTTCAATTATCTGAATGTATTATAATTTATGCAATTAACGAATGATTTGAATTAGTGCAATACTTGATGTCAATGATTTGAATTATTTGAATGCATTGCAATGCTTGATGTGAATGACTTGAATGCATTGTAATACTTGATGTGAATTATTTGAATGTATTGTATGACATATGTTATTTGTTAGAATATGGTTCGTGGAGGTTATAGTGGTCGCTCATCCAGTAGTAGCCAGGCTCAACCTTCATCTTCACGGGCTCCTGTGATAGGTATATCATATAACTAATTAGATGCTTGATTAGTTCAAATGCACATTCTGAGAACTTGGTGTGTATTTTTTTACAGATGATGTTGCGCCTGTACACGACCCACCTACACCAGTTGATCGCACAAGTCAACAGCCAACACAGGAAACAGGGTCTTCTCAGGCTGGCACAAGAAGACTCATTCGAATAGTGTATATCGATAATCGACCGTAAGTATTTTGTTTTCAATTATTGCATATCTTTTAAATATTTTATATTGATATTTACTGTGTAACAATTCATGTGCAGCACGAGGTTTGAGCCACAAGAAGTAGTACGGAAGATTAAGAATTCACTTCTTCAACATCTACCAGGACCAGTTGCTCAATGGAAATAGTACCCAAAGGAGGTGTTAGACAGATTGTGGTCCTCATTTATGGTATACAGTTGTTCCTCATAGTTAATGTGTTTTATATTTAATTTATTTAAGCAATGTCTACTAACTTTCTGAAAATATTTGTAGGCTTCGAATCGCTTTGCAACTACGGTGGAAGAAAATGATGCAAGGAAGGTGTGGCAGAAGGTGGCTGCCAATCGATTTGCAGACATGCTGCACACTATGAAGACTGCAGCAAAAAAAGCATCTGGCGTAGTAGATGATCCATTACTGTGGAAGGGCCATGGTCCTATTACTATCAGGAGAGATTACTGGGATGAAATGTGCGATATGTGGGCGGGAGATGCATTTAAAAATTGCTCTACGAAGGCTTCACAAAATCGATCGAAGATGCCCGAAGCCCATCTACACATAGGTGGATCTAAGACATTTGGGAGCCACCTAAAGAAAATGGTAACTCATCAATATATAATATTAATTTTATAAGTATTGTTGCAAATTTGTGTACTAAATCTTTTGTCATTTAACTTCGCAGGAAGCAGAAAAAGGAGGCAGTGTACCATATAAGGATGTGTTTGTAGAAACACATAAACGGAAGACCACGGGAGTCTTCATATCAGAGAAGGCGAGAACGACAACGGTATGTATTAATTCTATTAATAATCATTGCAATATATATGCAAGTCATCATAATGTTATCATTAATTATTAATGAATACTTTAAACATTATTTTGTAGGAGGCATATGAGCAACAGATGGTAGAGCGATATGGCGAAGACGCTACTCAGCATCCATCATTTGATCCTACAGCATGGGTGACTGCAGCAGGTGAACCCAAAAAAGGTCGCGTGTTCGGGTTTGGGAGTAATATGAACACTTCACCAGTTATTGGTTCTTCTAGTTACGGCTCACCGACTTCTTGCGCCGACATAAGCTCCAAGCAGCCGACTATTCTTTCCGGTGATGATGTACGCGAGATCATTAATGAATCACTGAATAACTACTTCCAATACACCGTCGCCCCCTTTCTCCGAAATGAGATCAAGGCCGCTGTTCAGGATAGGAGATCTTCGATTCCAGGTCCCTCTCAGGTATAATCACATATATAGTTTTTTTGACTGTCTTAAAGCACATCTGAGCATGGTAGAATCACATATAGAGTTTTTCTAGATGCCTTAGAACACATATGAACATGCTATAATCACATATTCAATTTTTTTACTGCCTTAGCACACATATGAGCATGATAGAATCACATATAAAGTTGTTTTGCCTGCCTTAGAGCACATATGAGCATGCTATATTCACATATTCAATTTTTTTACTGCCTTAGCACACATACGAGCATGATCGAATCACATATATAGTTTTTTGCCTGCCTTAAAGCACATCTGAGCATGGTAGAATCACATATAGAGTTTTTTTATATGCCTTAGAACACATATTTAGTTTTTTATTGCATTAGAACACATAAGCATGCTATAATCACATATTCAGTTTTTTTACTGCCTAAGAACACATATGAGCATATTATAATCACATATTCTGATTTTTGACTGCCTTAGCACACATATGAGCATGCTATAATAACATATAGAGTTTTTTAACTGCCTTAGAACACATATGAACATGTTATATATCATTTATGATAGAATCACATATAAAATTTTTGGTTTTGCCTGCCTTAGAGCACATATGAGCATGCTATATTCACATATTCAATTTTTTTACTGCCTTAGCACACATACGAGCATGATCGAATCACATATATAGTTTTTTGCTTGCCTTAAAGCACATCTGAGCATGGTAGAATCACATATAAAGTTTTTTTATATGCCTTAGAACACATATGAACATGCTATAATCACATATTCAATTTTTTTACTGCCTTAGCACAAATATGAGCATGATAGAATCACATATAAAGTTGCTTTGCCTGCCTTAGAGCACATATGAGCATGCTATATTCACATATTCAATTTTTTTACTGCCTTAGCACACATACGAGCATGATCGAATCACATATATAGTTTTTTGCCTGCCTTAAAGCACATCTGAGCATGGTAGAATCACATATAGAGTTTTTTTATATGCCTTAGAACACATATTTAGTTTTTTATTGCATTAGAACACATAAGCATGCTATAATCACATATTCAGTTTTTTTACTGCCTAAGAACACATATGAGCATATTATAATCACATATTCTGATTTTTGACTGCCTTAGCACACATATGAGCATGCTATAATAACATATAGAGTTTTTTAACTGCCTTAGAACACATATGAACATGTTATATATCATTTATGATAGAATCACATATAAAATTTTTGGCTTTGCCTGCCTTAGAGCACATATGAGCATGCTATATTCACATATTCAATTTTTTTACTACCTTAGCACACATACGAGCATGATCGAATCACATATATAGTTTTTTGCTTGCCTTAAAGCACATCTGAGCATGGTAGAATCACATATAAAGTTTTTTTATATGCCTTAGAACACATATGAACATGCTATAATCACATATTCAATTTTTTGCCTGCCTTAGCACACATATGAGCATGATAGAATCACATATAGAGTTTTTTTATTGCCTTAGATCACACATGAGCACATGATAGAATCACATATAGTGTGTAATTTATTTCATTATATTTTGTTTATCAATACTGACTGTTCTTTTCTTGTGTAGGCTGCTAGCGATAATCAGGGTAGTGGAGCTGAAGGGACAGATAAAGACAATGAACAAGAAGACGCACAAAATCTTGGCGATGATTAGAGGACTGTGTTGAAGAAGTTCTATTTTTTTTATTTTTCCTAATTGTAATTGTTGAATTGTAAATAATTAAACTTCTTAGTTTTAAGGTGGAACGATTAATTATTATAGATACTTGTTATATGAATTTTTTTGTGTGGTTTGTTTTTTATTTACAAGAAATATAAATTGTACAGGAAATATAAATTGTACAGTTCTTGGTAATTAATTTTTAAATAATTTTTTTTGATTTTTTTTCGTTTTTGCGACGGATTAGCGACGGAATTATTCCGTCGCCAGTTAGCGTCGAAATATTCGCGACGTAAGCATACTGTCGCCACGTTGTCGCTAATCCGTCGCTAACATGGTTAGCGACGAAATGTGGTCGTCGCTAATCTACTGCTTTGTTGTAGTGTTTAGATCAGGTCATTTGTCACATGATTTAAGAGCTGGTTCTTATAAAACCAAGTATGTTGATCACATCAGGACTATCAGATTTAAATGAAAAGAATAAAAAAAAAATCATCAAATACTCAGCTCATACAATAGTTCTCACATTATATATATATATATATATATAGAGAGAGAGAGAGAGAGAGTAATGTGTTCCTTAAGCCCCTTCTTTCGTTAGGTCTCGCTAGGCCCCTTCAAAAATCATAGTTTTAAGTTTTTTTTTTCACACGCCTAACCCCCCAGATGTGATCTATAGGTTTGGTTTAGTGGGAACCAACTTTTGGATCGCCAAAATCTGGCCTGTATACAGGTTTTTCCAGTGATCCAAAATCAATGGCTATGAAGGTACCAATTTTTCATAGCTCATAAAAACATGTATTTTCGTTGAAAAAACATGATCCAAGAGTCGATTCTAACTAAATCGATCATGCTAAACACATCTAATAGTTCAGATCTATCATAAAACTTTTAAAACCTACAGGGCAGAACAAGAAATGGGGCCTAATATATTGAGTTCTCATATAGAGATATATATGTGTGTGAGAAACTCGTAACTTGAATTAAATGTTGGATGTCGAAAGCACGTCCAATGTTGATCTCAGACGACCGCCACTAATTGTCTGAGTGAAAAAATGACAATTAGTGGTGGTTGACCGCTGCTAATTGTCATGTTTCAATTAAAAAAAAACGTCATTGATCTGCCAGTGATCAACGATAGATATTTGTTTGATAACATTGGACAATTTGCTCGTCTACTGTTATATACCCATAAAAGTGGACGGGCTTATTATCAAAGGATGCTTGTTAGTTGATTTTCAACAAATTAGGATCATTAGTGATGGTCACGGTGCTAATGACCTGTGCAAAAAAACAAGAATTAATGACGGTCATGAAACAGGTTAAAAAAAGTAACCATTGTTCCGTGTGGGATTAGTGGTAGAGAAGCGTTCAACAACAATGAACACTATGCATCCACTGTTAATATATATATATATATATATATATATATATATATATATATATATATATATATATATATATATATATAGATAGATAGATAGATATAGAGAGAGAGAGAGAGTAGGTACCTAGCAAAGTTAGGAACTTACCATGAGTGAATGAGGGTTTTCGGGGAATTTTTCATAAATTTGACCCTGCAGATGTGTTAGACATGATCGATTTGCTAGAAAATGACACTTAGATCATGTTTTTCAATGAATATGCAATTTTTTTTAGCTTGAATTTTTATATAAATTATAAATTATTGATTTTAAAACCTTATAAAAGCCTACCCACATGTCAATCTAAAAGTCCATTCCTATTAAATCAATCATGTACAACACATCTGTATGGTTAGATTTGAGGGAAAAAACAAGTGAAACAACACATTGGTTTTGTGCAATGTGATTCTTTCTGATCCAATTTCCTATATGAGATGTTCGATGAGGTGGAATATAAAAGATAATCTTTGGATGATTTCACACGATACTTCCATTCCAAATATGGTCTGTCGGGCCCACCTTCGGAATGGGTTCCCGGAAGCCTTGTCGTGCTAGCAGGAATTCATATCTCATAATTTTGCCTCCGATGGATGCAGATGTGGATTATATTTTAGTTTCGAAACTTGTTTCAATTTATCTCTCAAAAATAAAAATAAAAATAAAAACAACAATAAATAATCAATTGTATACAATATGACCAGAGGCTGAGCCATGTTAAGTAGAGAGTAAGGGCAGTGCCCACCCTGTCCAGCAAAAGAGTAAGGGCAGTGCCCACCCCAACCGGATCAGGGTGCACATTGATGCCTCTCTCTCTCTCTCTCTCTCTCTCTCTCTCTCTCTCTCTCTCTGCGGCCCCATTGTGTTCCCCTCCTTGCCACAACCCCATAACCATCTAGCCCAAGCCCCCTCTCTCTCTCTATTCAACGGATTTGCCCTTCGTGTGACCTGGGTTGTGGGTTTGTAGTCCCCTCTCCGTGGCTATGCCCCTACTCGTGAGGACACAACCCAATAGTTGAGCCCTCACGCAGCCACTCTTTCTCTCTTTATCTCTTTATTAGCTCCCACAATCCCACCTGTGGCAGTGGCTCTCTTTTCGCAGCTTTGCCCCTACTACCCCACAATCGGCCCCCCACCTCTCTCTCTCTCTCTCTCTCTCTCTCTCTCTCTCTCTATATATATATATATATATATATATATATATATATATATATATATATATCAACCTTATGAGTTTCTATATAGCGCCCTCCCCCTATGGCCCAACCATCTAGCGCACCACGCATGCCACTATTGTAGCGTGCACCTCTCTCTTGTATTTAGTGCATAAATGTCTAATTGATGATGTAAGAAATAGGGTTTCAAATATAATTTATGTTTAGAGATTTTTTTGTGTTTTTTTTTCACAATTAGCATTTAGGCATTTGATGAGATGAAAATTAATTTTAAAATTTTTTAAATCAACATTGTACATGATCCACATGCCTGGTTTTAGTTAAAAATTTGAGGGTTTTGATATTTTTTGTTTCAATTGGTTTAAGTATGAAAACTATGAATGGTGTTTGCTAGGATTGATGCTTTTATTTAGTTTTTTTTTAATAGCGTGAATATTTAATTAGATTTTAGAGTTTTTTCTTTTTTTGAATAACATTTAGAGTTTTATTTTATTTTTAAATAAGATAAATATTTAATTTAGATGTTTTTTGTTTTTTAAATAGCATTAAGCATGATTCTACGCGCTTGAATATCATATAAGTGCATAATTGATTATATGAAAATTATTGCTTCGACTAGCATTCAGATTTAAAACTTTTTGTGTTTTTTTAATTAGCATTTAGGTTTTTAATGAGATAAATATTAATTAGTTACTTCTCTAGTTTTTAATCAACATTATACATGTTCTACATGCTTGATTTTAGTTAGAAAGTTGGGGGTTTGTTATTTTTTTGTTCCAATTAGTTTATGTATAAAAACTATGATTGATGTTTGTTAGGATTGAAGTTTTTATTTAGTTTTTTTTAAAATAGCATGAATATTTAATTAGGTTTTAGTGCATTTTGTATTTTTGAATAGCATTAAGATTTTATTTTATTTTATTTTGTAAATAAGATAAGTATTTAATTTAGGTAGTTTTATAGTTTTTAATTAACATTAAACATACATCTACGTGTTTTGTATTTGCTAGTATAGAGTTTTTTTTTTGTTTTTTTAAATAGCATGAGCATTTAATTAGGTTTTAGAGTTTTTATATTTTTTAACAGAATTTAGATTTTTTATTTTGTTTTTAAATAAGATAAATTTTAAATTTAGGTAATTTTATATTTTTAATTAACATTAAACATGATTATGTATACTTGAATATTATAAAGCTTAATTAATGATGTAAGAACTAGGGTTTCAAATTTGTATTTGTTTAAATGACATGATTTTGGATTATGCTTTTAGGGTATCATGTATTTTTTTTTAATTCTTGATTTTGGTTAGAACTTATTTTAATAAAATTTAAGTTTTTTTTCCAATTAGCATAGATAAAAAATTTAGTTTTTTTTTCAATTAGTATGCATTTGTTTTTTTGTTTCAATTAGCATAAAAGTTACTTAATATGTATTATGTTCTTCTTTGTTTTGAGTGGCTTATTCTTTTTTAATTATTTATAAATCATTTATGATGTCTTTTGTAGATTTTTTGGTAGATTAACTAATTAAAGTTTTGTTTATTTGCAGGATATTTATGTTTCTTTGTCATACCTTGTTCAATGCATTTCAAGATCGAAGCTTGAGCTTAATCACTCACAGCTCATGGAATGTATTTTTTTTAATGAATGAGTTTGTGTTTGAATGATATATGTTTGTGTTTGAACTTTGAATGTTTAAAGAAATATATGAGAAGAGAATAAATTTATATTTTTGAATGAATTGATGGGCAGGTTATGAAGTTACATTTTTTAATATTTGATGGGCAGGTTAAAATATGTTTGAATATATTTACATTTGTCTTTAAACATTAGAAGAAATTTATTATTTGTATTTGAATGGTATATATTTGTGTTTGAACGAATGTTTGAAAGAATTTATGAGCAGTGAATAAATTTATATTATGTTAGAATGTTTTTGAATGAATTTATGTTTGTGTTTAAATGTTAGTAGAAGGAATTTATGTTTATGATTGAATGATATAAGTTTGTTTTTGAACTTTGATTGTTTAAAGGAATTTATGAGCAAGAAATAAATTTATAATTTTAAATGAATTGATGAACAGATTATAAAGTTATATGTTTGAATATTTAATGGGCAAGTTAAAATATCTTATGGGTATATTAAATTGGTCCAAGTCAAAGTGGGTTCGAGTCTTGTCTGGTACGGGTTCATATCTTATGACTTCGACACAAGTGTTTTATTCCTCCAGGTAAGGTAGGAAACAGCTGAGTTTGAGCAACACGCTTACTATAATACTTATTCAAGCTTGGCTGGAGCTCAAGCTCGAGCAGCCTCTGTTCAAGCTCATCTTGGGTCAAGCTTAAAGTTGCTCGTCTCGGGTCGAGCCCAGCTGATGTAACAAAAAAAATCGAATTGAGTTGTGGAGAAGGCAGGATTCATGACCCACCACCTCTTACCTGCATGGCAAACTTTTTTTTTTTTTTTTTTGCCCTATACTCAACATATGCTAACCCTAAACCCTTATAAAATTAATCATTATATGAGTCAAGTTTAAACAGGCTAATCAAACTTAAACATGCTCAAATGTATGGTCAAGCTACACGTAACAAGCCTGAGCTCTTGCTTAAGCTTGGCTCATTTACTTTATTGAACGAGTCCGAGCTGGGCTTAAATGAGCCGAGCCAAGCTAAACTTTTCATATATTCAACATATGCTAGCCCTAAACCCTTGTATAATTAATAATTATATTAGTCAAGTTTAATCAGGCTAATCGTGCTTAAACGCTCAAGCTTCGTTTGTTTACATGTAACGAGCCTGAGCTCTTGCACGTGCTTGACTCATTTACTTAATTGAACGAGTTTGAGCTGGGCTTAAACGAGCTAAGCCAAGCCAAGCCAAGCCAAGCCAAGCCAAGCTTGAGCTAGTGCAGCCTTACCTCCAGCTATAGGTTCTGCTAGGTTTGGATCTGGGCCTTGGAATGCTTGATTC
This sequence comes from Nuphar pumila, assembly GCF_984573655.1. Lineage (NCBI taxonomy): Eukaryota > Viridiplantae > Streptophyta > Magnoliopsida > Nymphaeales > Nymphaeaceae > Nuphar > Nuphar pumila. The sequence continues at coordinate 3,140,159 of NC_143258.1, read as the reverse complement.
TGGTTTTGGTACATCCAAGAGTTGCACGCTTGGCATGATAACCTTGGTTTCAATCATTTGGATTCAGATAGAAAAGGGTAGCCCAAATCCATATACGATTGACATAAAATAGCTTAATTGGATACATATTTACATATAATCAGGTTCAATTATCTATTGGGTTTGGATTCGGATAGGACTCAGATTCAGATTTGGATGTAACTCCAAACTGAGTCCGGATGGTATTGTTAATTGGACACCCTTTTCTTTACAAATCTGACTAAACGTGTTTGGATTGATCAGATATCCAAACCATTGACATTCTTGATAAGTTGAGGAGAAAAATAAATCACTAATTATGTGGATGGTTTTGTGTAGGGATGTACAACTCGCCAAGCTAGCTTGGGTGGGCTCGGGCTCGAATCGTTTAAGCTTGGCTCGAACTCGTTTAAAAAATAAATGAGCTGAGCTTGAAAAAGGTTTCAGGCTCGGAACACATAAATGAGCCGAGCTTGAATAAGGTTTCAGGCTCTGAATACATAAACGAGCCAAGCTTGAACCGGCAATCCAGCTCGATAAGGCTTAGTTAGTATAGTTATATAAAAAAATTAGATTTATATATCTATATATTTTGTTCACATTCTTAACGCAAAGATGTGAATTCAAATCTCACTGTTTGGATCTCTTTCAAATTAACATTTTACACAAGTTAAAAAAAATAAAAATATTTTTAAATTAAAGGTTTTTAGCTCGGAACGAACTGAGCCATGCTTGAGCTCGACTCGAGCCAATCCTGAACCTGGAACAACTTGTTTTCCTTCATGAGCAGAGCCAGCCCAAGCTCGGCTTGAACTCAGCTTGTGTGCATCCCTAGTTTTGGGTTAGATATCCAATGGCTTGTTGTTTATACAGATAATTAATGGATCTCGTTTTGGGTTTTCAATTCCAAAATAAATTACGATCCATATGCAATTTACTTATGAAGTCTAAGGGTAAACAGAAAACAGACTTAAGGAGTTTCCCCATCCTAGACCAGATCCAAACCATTTTTAAAATCCCAAACCATTAGATTGGATATGGTAAACATATTTCAAAACTGAACTCAAACCGTTTCATCCCCAGTGTTCAGATTCGTACAAGGCCCTAATATTAGGACAATCTGGCACATAACTAACAATAGAACCACCTTGACAAGAGTTTGGACCTTAACTTTCGAGTTCTGATGAGATCCGGTACAACATCCGGCCCAATTAGGGGTGGCAATCGTGTCGGGTTGGCGGGTCAGCATACCTCAACCCGAACCCGACCCGTTTATTAAACGGGTCGGCTGTGGCAAACACGAACCCGACCCATTTAATAAACGGGTAACCCGACACGACCCGCCAACCCATTTAATAAATGGGTTGGGTAAACGGGTTCTCAGGTTCTCGGGTCAGGTTGGCGGGTTGGCGGGTTGGCGGGTCGGGTTGGCAGGTGGGTTGGCGGGTTGACCCACCCGCCTAACCCGTTTATTAAACGGATCAGCCGGGTTGGCGGGTTGGCATACCCCGAACCCGACCTGTTTAATAAACGGGTTACGCGGGTCGACCCGTTTATTAAACGGGTTGGCTTAAGCCCAACCCGAACCCGCCTAAGAGGCGGGTCGGGTTGGCGGGTTGTGTCAGGTTTTGCCACCCCTACGCCCAATAGTCAACAAGACCTAAATCTCATGCCCAATATCATCATTGATACGTGAGACTTAAATATGCAAAAAGGGTCGCTAAAAGCTGAAATACATTTATCTATTCAAAACAAGGAATCAATCACATGAAAGAATGAATAAACTTGGAAAACCATATGCATCTAATAATCTGCAATTTGCAAAGAGGACTGAAGGAGCAAATTGTATTTTTAATCATCATGGGTTATGACCTCCATGAAAGATTCAAAATGAAAAATAAACATGGTTGTATATTTCATATTCCAAAAAAAAGAATACTTGAAATGGGACATGAATGTCTTTAAGATGCCATGCATTCATAGAGATATTTGCAGAGCAATTTTCGATAATCTGTTTTGCAAAAAATTCAACAAATCAATGGTTTGGTGTTTATGTCTGGTTTTTGCATTATATGTATAAAACTAAAAAAATAAAAAAAATGAGTTTTTTTTTCTCTGAAACCAGAGTCTCACACAGGTCATGTAAAATGCAGGATTTTGCAGAAAATCTGAATCTAAAACTATTGTGGTCCTTATTTGATTGTTTTAAAGAAAGTATAGTATATATCTAAAATTTTAGAAAAGTGAGGCTCATTTTTTAAATTAAGGTTAAAATGATTGACTCTTAAAGTAAAATCTTGCGAGATTTATGAAAATATCGTGAGAAATTACTTGAAAGTTAAAAATGATAATTTCTTGCGAGTTTTCATCAAAAACATAAATATTGTGGTTTAAATGAAATATTTATGTTTTTCAGTTATTTATCATGAAAAACCCGTGTGGGTTTTATTTTTAAATGATTTTTTAAATTTTATTATTACAAATATTTTATATAATTTTAATTTATTTTTTATTGACAAGATTTTGCTGAAAAACTGAGATTTAAACAAAAAAATCAAATTCTTGCAAATTTTGGCCGTTTTTTAAACTTTTGTCACTATGATTGCAACATCGTACATTTTGCCAAATGCTGACGCCCTTAGGCTGTGTTTGGAAGCTGGGAGTACCAAGGAGTGTGCGTTTGGAAATTGGGAAAACTATCAATTCCAGGAATTGACAGCTACCACTCTAGCCCAGTCAAGTTCTATTATATTTGAATTTAGAAAATATATTTTCTTTCTTAATGTGCCAACTCAAGCTTTTCATGACTTCAACTCCCCACAAGAATAAGATGAGTTTGAACATCCTCTGTTTGGTTAGTTTGGCTCGTTTACCAACCCTATTCACCAAGTTTGACCAAATTAAAAAAAAAATACTCAACTTCAATCTTAGCTGCCAAGTAGGGGTGGCAATCGGGTCGGGTTGGCGGGTTGGCGTGTCAGCATACCTCAACCCGAACCGACCCGTTTATTAAACGGGTCGGCTGTGGCAAACACGAACCCGACCCATTTAATAAACGGGTAACCCGACACGACCCGCCAACCCATTTAATAAATGGGTTGGGTCGGGTAAACGGGTTTTCAGGTTCGCGAGTCAGGTTGGCGGGTCGGGTTGGCAGGTTGACGGATCGGGTTGGCAGGTATGCAGGTTGGCGGGTCGGGTTGGCGGGTCGGGTTGACGTGTTGACTGGTCGGGCGGGTCGGGTTGGCATACCCCCAACCCGAACCCGATCTGTTTAATAAACGGGTTACACGGGTCGACCCGTTTATTAAACGGGTTGGCTTAAGCCCAACCCGAACCCGCCTAAGAGGCGGGTTGGCGGGTCGTGTCAGAAATTGCCACCCCTACTGCCAAGTGCCATCTCTCAAACCAAGCCTTAAATAAGTCTTAGATTTAGGTGGGATTTATTGTTTATTGTGGGAACCTAAATCCCACATTCAACTTTTCATCTCCCATTTCAAGTGTTATAACAAGAGTCTTGGGCCTAGATTACACCAAATTTAATGTTTTGACTGTGGGCTTGTTATAGCATTTGGTGTAATCTACTCCATTTCCACAAAGTATAGCATTTGGTAACTAGGGATGGCAGTGGGGCGGGGCGGGGACAAGGTCTCCACCCCCGCCCCGCCTCAAGATTAGAACCTCCATCCCCGGCGGGGATGGATTTTAACCTCCACCCCTGCCTTCATCCTGGTTTCATGTCCTCCATCCCCGGTTAAAACGTGAATGAGGCGGGGAAAAGTGGCAGGGATGGGGTGGGAAAAAGGGTACGTCCATCCCCGCCTCCATCCCCGAATGGGAAAGGATTTTAACCTTCGTCCCCGCCTCCATCCCCATTTCATACCCTTCATCCCCGGTCCAAATGGGGCGAGGCGGGGCGGGGCTCCACTTTCCGCGGTCCACTGCCATCCCTATTGGTAACCGTCTTGGCTTAGAAATACAAAATGTTTTGAATTTCTTGTGATTTATCCAATTTTCATGGCCTAAATAAGTTCAATATCTGTGATATTTGTGTACTATTATTTGGATTCTTTTTATAATATGACAAAGTTCCACAAGTTATTTGCCAAAAAAAAAAGTGATCAACTAAAGGCAGTGCTTGGATACCCTCACCACCCACAAAAGTGGGATAAGAGAAAAGATTGGCTTATCCTCACTTCCCCTTTCCTGGATAAGTAGGTACTCAAACACCCCTCAAAGGTATGTTTCGTTCCCTCTAGAAATGCAAATTTAATTGTACTTTTTTCATTTTCCCTAATTCCCACTTTTCCTTGATAAGTAGGTTACTCAAACACCCCTTAAAGGCATGTTTGGTTTCCTCTAGAAATGCAGATTTAATTGTGCTTTTTTTTATTTTTCCTAGTTCCCACTTCTATTGTGCTATGAAAACCAATATGATGCTCCAAAGGTCCAAACCTTTCTTTAATTTTGGTGTTCTATTACTATCTACACGACAAAACTATTAAAATTAAGAAACATTCAAAATCATACTCATAAAGGGTCATGTGGAAATATTAAAATTAAGAAAGATACAAAATCATACTCATAAAGGGTCATGTGGTGGCTTCTTGTCCGCGGGACGACCCTGAATGGCGTGTCCTTGTGATTAGGGTTGGTAAATGAGTTGAACAATCCGAGCTTGAAGTGTTCAAGCTTGGCTCATTCTTGTGGCGAGCCAATCCGAGTTTGAACTTATAATGAGCCCGAGTTAAACGAGCCAAGTTCGAGGTGGCTTGTACATAGAAAAAATGCATTAAGATTACAAAATAATATATGTAAAATTGATTTTTTAATAGTTAATGAGCTTGTAAAAATCAAACCGAACCAAGTACTTATTGTTCATATTGAGCTTGTCAAGCCTATTTTACGAGTTTGAACGAACTTTTTACGAGCCTAACATGAGCTGAGCCACGAGCGCAGCTCGGCTTGTTTCACAATCCTACTTGTGATATAGCCTATCATTGTCTGGTGTCTCAAAAATCTATAAAAAAGAACAGTTTTTTGGGTAATCGCAAACTTAAAAACTCTAATTTAACATTGAAGTTTAGCATCATAGTTCATGAACTTGTCACATGGCAAATGTACTTAATGTGTTGTATGGTCCCAACAAGTATGACCAAGTTCATGAACTCCAACATGACATATCAGCAAATCCTGGTTGATGAAACACAACAACATAACCAAGTTTGTGAACACATAGAAACATAAGTTTGAATTTCTGCTCAAGCTTCTAACCAATGTAGTGTGTATCGGCCGATACGCATCATATTGCACAGAAAATCGCTATGCTGCAGACCTGAATTAGTTATTTTTTAATAAATGTAAAAATTACCAAAAAATAAAATTTAATATTATTTTACAATTATTTTAATAGTTTTAACACGATGTCACATTATGATCGACACACAATTATTATTATTATTATTGGGCCGATATAAAACAATTCACTTGAATATCGGTATCGGCCGATACAACTGAATCGGTGGCCAAATGATTAAGGGTCGATACCGATACTGACAACCTAAGCAATGTTATCAGTATCGATAACTGTATCGGCCGATATGCATCGTATCGCAGAATATTGATACGCTTTCACTCCTGAATCGGCTATTTTTAAATAAATACAAAAAATACTAAAAACTAATTTTTATTTTAATATTATTTTAATGGTTTCAACATGTGTCACGTTGTGATTGATACATAATCTTGTTTTATTATTTTATGGCCGATACAGAACGATTCACTTGAGTATCGGTATCGGCGGTGGCCCAACGATTCACGGCTGATACCGATACTGACAACATTGCTCCAAAGACCTAAGTAAAAAAAAGAAAATTTAAAAAAGAGGGGCAATTCCGTCAAACCCACAAAGAGTCTTACTTTCACCGTTATACCCAAGGACCATGCCGCACGTGTGTGGACATCAGACACGTGTGTAGACCCCGGGCCCAATAGGGGAAGAAAATACCAAGCGGGCCCCACGCAGTATCGAATGACGTGGCAGTTATGCGAAAGGGTGCATGATGTATCTGTCCCTATCCGCTAGGTATTGAAAAATTCCTTTCACAGAGAAAGAAGAGAAACCCCTGCATATACTAATGTCAAGCCAAAAAGTTTTTCAGGTAAACAAAGGGTATTATGGGGTAAAATGTGTAAATATTTACACGTTGAAGATTTGAATTAAAAGTCTTCATGTGAAAGTGTGTAATTGAGTCAGAAGAATATAATGTTATCGTATAGACGGTGATGTGGGGATTCGATATGGCAATCTATTGCATTTATTTTAAGCTGAAAATAAAACCCTAAAGAGTGGCCTTAAAAGAAGCCGGCAACCACGAGGGGAGATCAGAGCCGTCCGTAGGGACGATCGGACGGTCTTCGTCATCCGAGCCTCGTACTTATCATCCCCTTCGCACAAGACCGTTTTCCCTCTTCTTTTTCGTACGCTCAACACAGAGAGCGAAAAAGAGAAACCGCAGAGAAGAAGAAGAAGAAGAAGAAGGAAGAATGGGAATCTTGCCGATCATCCCGATCGTGACCGGAAAATCTCGGCTGATTCTCCTCCAATGGAGATTCCCGGGAGAGATCAGCTCTCGTTGGTAAATGATCCTGGTTTCTCGCCGTCGGCGTAGAAATTACGGTTTTTTCTTGTTATTTCGCGTTTTTTACGGGGTTTTCCGGGAGGAGATTGAGGGATAACGGCGTGTGTGATGGGTTGCTGAGTGTCGCGTTCGGACGCTGTCCGAAATGGGGATGAGGCCGGGGATTCTCGGGGAGAATCGGGGAGAGGGGTCATTCGGTGAGGATTTGGGGAAGGAGATAGGGTTCCTCATGAGGGAGCAGCGGAGGCAGCAGGTGAGCGAGCGGGAGAGGGAGCTCGGCCTCTTCCGGAGTGGGAGCGCGCCGCCAACGGTCGAGGGCTCGCTCGCGGCCGTCGGCGGGCTCTTCAGCGAGGGTGGCGCCTCTGCTGTGGCGGCCAGTGGGCTTGCCGGCTCCGATGAGGAGATTAGGAAGGATCCGGCGTACCTCTCCTATTACTACTCTCACGTCAACCTCAACCCGAGGCTGCCGCCACCGGCGCTGTCCAAGGAGGACTGGCGGTTCGCGCAGCGGTTGCAGGCGGCCTCCGGCGACAGCTCGCTGCTCGGAGGTATCGGGGATAGGCGGAAGGTGAACCGCTCCGGTGGAGCGGAGGGTGGCGGGGGAAACAGGTCGTTGTTCTCGTCGCACCCTAGGTTTAATTCACCGGCAGAGGAGGCAAGGCAGCCGTCCACTGCCGAGTGGCTTGAGCGCAGCGGGGATGGACTCATCGGGCTCTCTGGGTTGGGGTTGGGACCTAGGCAGAAGAGCTTTGTGGATATCCTACAGGTGAACTTTCCTTCCATTGCTTATGAAAAATTTGTTCTTTTATAAATTTTCTGACTGTGGTTTCTTATGGATTAAGTGATTCAAAGTTGGTATACTTTTGTTCACTTGAGTAATTGCGTATTCTTGAGTGGTTCATGTTCTTTTGTGGTTGGTGTTCGATCTAACTAATAGCGAAAGTTCACAGGCTCTGTATCGTGAGAATTGTATATAGTGTTGTTGCATTGTTGGGATGGTTTTGACCTATCTACTTCATCGTTTACGTCATCATTGTTGCACCGAAATCGTGTGAACGATCATTTTGAGGTTCGTGAGGATAATGAAGGATAGAGATATTTTTAATATCTCTATCTTTCGAATCAGTTTGGTTGTAAATTGTTTTGGGCATCAATCCTGCTGTAGAGGCCGTTATTTAGATGATTTCACATCAGAGTCTGGTAAGTGTGTCGTGGGTGTCTTTTGGATCTCGATAACAGGGAAGAGCAGGGAAGTGATAGATAGTCTGTACAGTACTTGCATAAAAATGCTTAGTACTTTTTTCTTTTGTCTTTTTATCTTATTGTTGCTTTAAACAATGTTTCTTTTTAATATGGTACTCTTCTGTAATATATTTTTTTATTGGGGAATAACAAAAGAATATGTATTTTAGACAATATTTCTGTTGACTGTGGCATTCTTCAATAATAAGGTTTTGCTTTGTTGCAAAATATTAAAAATAATAAATGTTTTCCTTTGAAACCATTAAGGTTCTAATTGCTTAATCTATGAAGGCATTCTGCGTTTGAAAGAGGGTTATCGAATTAGTTTCTGGGGAAGCAATTTTTCTTTTGTTTTGGGTTGTCACACACACACACACAAGTTTCCAACTTTTTGTTCTTTTTCCTGTTAGAAAAATTTGCACCACTTTATAAGATACTTTTTTCTATGTCAAGCATAAGTCATCCAAGTTTCCAGGCTTCAGATTGAAGTTTACATTAGCCATTTGGTATTTGTTTCTTTTATTACTTAAGTACACAACCATATATTATTAGAGGTTTCTTCTATGATCCTTTATCTAAATGCGTCTGCAAGCAAGAGGATTTAGACGTTTCATGACTGTTTTCCTATTGACCTGGAGCATCTCTGGGAGTATGCTAGGAAAAGTGCCTGAGGGTTCATTCTCTAAACTTATATGGTACAGAGAAATTAAATCAATCTACAGAAGCCGTGATTGTGTGGTATATATTTTCAAATATATTTATTTGTTCTATAATATCTCTATTGCAAACACATAAATGTATTGTCCAATGGCATTGTGCTTGGTGAAAAGTTTCATCATGTGAATAAGTATACCATGTGAATATAAGTCTGTTTGTGAGCTGAACAATTTACAGGCTTTTCAATTTTTTCGATATTCAAAGGCCTTTAATTGCTCTCTCTCTCTCTCTCTAAGTTTTGGCTTATGATTGCAGGAGGACCTGGACCGCTCTAGCCCTGCCCCAGGTCATCCATCTCGTCCAGCAAGCCGCAATGCTTTTGGTGATGGTAATGATCCATTAGGCTCAAATGAACCAACATTTGGACATCTTCATCATGAGAGAGCATCTCTGGATAGTTTGCAGCCTGGTACAACCATGCAAGGCCCAGGTGGGATACAGAGCCTTGGTTCATCGGCATCTGATGCTTTTGCGTCTGCCCTAGGTGCATCACTTTCAAGAAGTGCCACTCCAGATCCCCAGCATGTTGCAAGTTCTAGCAATGCCGGCCTTCTGCATGTGGGAGGACGTTTTGTTTCTCGTGATAAAAAAACTATTGGAGGTCCAAGCTCATTAAGTCGTGCTCCATCAAATATGGCAGAATCAGCAGACCTTGCAAATGCTCTATCAGGAATGAGTCTTTCCAAGAATGATATGGTAGATGAGGATCGTTACTTGCACTCACAGCTTCATCAGGAAATTGAAGGTCACTCAAGTTTCCTGTTTGATTTGCAAAGCAGTCAAAGCAATGGTAAGCAGCACTCCTACTTGAAAAGTTCAGAATCTGAAGCTTTAAATCTGCCTGTTGCTCCTAAACCTGGAAAAGCTTCATATGCGGATTTGGCTAGAAGCAGTGGAGCTGTTGTAGACATAAACAATTCGTCACTGACATCCAATGGGCAGGTTGACTTGCCTAAACGAACTGCTGCTTCTGGTAATTCATACAGGAAATTAGCAACTTCTGATTCTGCTGCCAGTCCAGTGGGTTCTTCTGCTCTTTATCAGAACATGGATCTTTCAAATGATGCCTTTGCAGGTTATGGTCTGAGTGCATATGCTGTTAATCCATTGTTGTCGACAATGATGACAAATCAGCTTAGTGCTGGCAATTTTCCTCCTTTATATGATAGTGCTGCATCAATGTTAGCCCCTGGAATGGATTCAAGATTAATTGGTGCAGGCATTCCTTCAGGTGCAACTTTTACAGGAGCACCAGATATACAAAATCTCGGTCGACTTGGAAGCCATGCTGCAACTGGCCTCCAGGTGCCTGCAATGGACCCTTTGTATATACAGTCTTTGCAGAGGAACTCAGAATATGCTGCGCAGGTTGCTGCCAATTTTAATGAACCTTCTTTAGATAGAAATTATATGGGGAATTCTTATGTGGATTTACTGCAGAAGGCCTACCTTGGAGCATTGCTTGCACAAAAATCACAGTATAATGTGCCATTTTTAGGCAAGACCGGTGGTTTGAATCATGCATACTACGGGAGTCCTCCCTATGGGCTTGGTATGCCATATCCCACAAGCTCATTAGCTAGTTCTGTCCCACCTGGTTCTCCTGGGGGGCCAGGAAGTCCTCTCAGGCAGAATGAAAGGAATCTACGTTTTCCTTCTGTTATAAGGGGTTTGGGTGCAGGTGTCATGGGATCCTGGCACCCGGACAATGGAGGTAACATTGAAGAAGGTTTTGCAGCCTCCTTGCTAGAGGAATTTAAGAGCAACAAGACTAGATATTTTGAGCTGTCGGAAATTGCTGGCCATGTTGTTGAATTCAGGTATTCACTTTCAATTCAAGTCACTTTTAGCCGTAGTTTAGTGGCAGGTATGTGGAAATATATTAAAGTGTTTGTGCCTGTATAAAACAGTGCTGATCAGTACGGGAGCAGGTTCATTCAACAAAAATTAGAAACTGCAACAATTGAGGAGAAAAACACGGTGTTCCAAGAAATAATCCCTCAAGCTCTTTCCTTGATGACTGATGTCTTTGGGAATTATGTAATCCAGAAGGTACTATGTTAGCTGCTTTTATTTTACCTTGATTGGATGTTTGCACCATTTCAACATCTTGACGTAGCATTTATGATACATCAGTTTTTTGAGCATGGGACCACAGCCCAGAGAAGGGAACTAGCTGACAAAGTCACTGGTCATGTATTGACCCTGAGCCTTCAGATGTATGGTTGCAGAGTAATCCAGAAGGTAGTTCTATCTCTTCTATGATCAAGATTAAAATCATATATATCTCATAGTTCATAGTTCTTTTAGGTTGTTTTCTTGTTTCTGGTGACAAGAATATTTAGTGGGATGTCCCTGTGCTTTCATGTGTTCTTTTATGGAGATGATGAAAGTAACTGCTTTACATACAACTAATACAGATCGGATAAAGAACTTATGTGGCCTAGTTTTCAAATTTAAAGGAACAGTAGTCTGTTGTGTTGGTTCAGAGATGATATGTAGATACCATGAAAAAGATCTGGAACTCTTGGAAGATTTTCGAGGCTTCTTATTCTTGTGAACGTAGGAATCTGAATTTCTGCAATGTGATTAATGTATTTAGAAATTGGCACTGAGAAGGTTTTGGTTCATTTACAATGTACCTCTTGTCATAAGATGAAAGATTTCAAAACCTCTTTATGTGTAGTTTCTTTCCTTAATCTAATTGGATTGAAGATTCTATTTCCGAAAGGGTTTTTTCCATGTTTCCATTTCTCTTTGTTGGTTGGAATAGTCACAAATATTGGTATCTCGCGATATTATAGGTTTGGTGATAAATCTTGAAAAAATCTCGGGGCATAAAAAAATAAAAATATATATATATAATAACAAAAATAAGTAAGAAAATATCATGTTTAGTTAATAAAATACATATATACTAAAAGAAATAAGTTAAAATACATAATAAAGAAGAAAATCACCTTTAAGATGTAGAAAATAAGTAAAAACAGTAACAATAATTGGCGATATTTTCAAAATATCATGATATTTTACCTAAAATATTGTTTGATGAACATAACATGATATTATCATGTTTTTTTCAAAAATATTGCTGATATAGGTTAGAATAATTGATGACAATTTGTTCTTTATATGAAGTTTTTGGTTTCTATAAGGATTTTCTTATGTATTGGAGCTTGCTTTGTTTCTCTTCCCTATATGCTAGTCTGTCTGTAGGGCCTCAAATATACGTTTGCAATATTCAACAAAGCTAATTCCATTGATTACTACCAAATCCTGGCAACTTATTCACTACAAAGCTTCATATTCAATCTCATGCTTTCAACAATCAAGCTTCTTTTTATAATGTAGTTGTCATACTTCTGCAACCACTGTGCATGTGCGAGCCCATGCATGAGTAGAAGCCCCCTGCAACATTAATAGTCATGCTTCTTGGAAAGCACTCTTTGGAAGTGGGAACCAACCTGCTTCCAAAACAAAGAGGGATCAATGATCCTTTTCCCATTTGCGTGACCATCTATTTGGGTTGGATCCATGTGCGCCAAATGGGTCGGTATGCATTCTAATTACATCCCATTGTAGGATTTAGATATGCTGAACTTTTAGGTTTTCTCAAATTTAGAGATATCTAATGAGGTTAAGATATGAGAGGGTTTTCTCAAATTTAGAGAGATATTAAATGAGGTTAAGATATGAGAGAGAGGGTACATTTTAAAATTAACTGGTCATCGACAATGATTAATTTGATGACAGCTATGGGTGTGTGTGCATTTGGATAAGAGTTTAAAAAGAGACCCTTTCATTTTTTGGTGTCCAAAGTAAGATTAAATGTCATTCGTATTTGAAAATATGCATTAGTAATTGTTATTTTTGAATGTTCTATTGCATTTATACTTTTGTTATTCTTTAAATTATGTGATGTAGAGATTTTCTAGTAGGATAACATGGTTTACTGACTACGATCTTCACTTGTAAAAAATTTTCTTGTTGTATTCTCAATATGTAACATGAAATTCTTACATGGCTTCATAAATGATTCAATATATATCGATTTTCAAATGATTCATCACGCTTCTCACTTAATCTTATTAAAGCTTAAAATTTTTTGGCTTTTGGTTTCACCTTGCACTTCGGCAACATCATTAGATCTTCATTTCTAAAGTACAAAACTTTCATGAACATGCTTCATTTTTTAATGCAGAAAACACACATAAGCAACCACTTTGTGTGTGTGTGTGTGTGTGTGTGTGTGTGTGTTCTGTAAAACTAGGACATGGAGACACACACACACACACGCATACATATATATATATATATATATATATATATATAGAGAGAGAGAGAGAGAGAGAGAGAGAGAGAGAGAGAGAGAGAGAGAGAGAGAGAGAGAGAGAGAGTAATGCATTCCTCATGCCCCTTTTTCGTTAGGTCTCATTAGGCCCCTTCAAAAATCGTAGTTTTAAGTATTTTTTCTCATGTCTAACACCGTAGATGTGATCTATAGGTTTTGTTTAGTGGGGACCGGCTTTTTGATCGCTGGAATTTGACCTGCGTACAGGTTTTTTTGGTGATCCAAAATCAATGGCTATGAAGGTACCAATTTTTTCTGGCTCATAAAAATATGTTTTTTCATCGAAAAAACATGATCCAAGAGTCGATTCCTACTAAATTGAGCATGTTAAACACATCTAATGGTTCAGATCTGTCATAAAACATTTAAAACCTATGGGGCAGAACCAGAAATGGGGCCTAATATGTTCAGTTCTCATATATATATATATATACAGAGAGAGAGAGAGAGAGAGAGAGAGAGAGAGAGAGAGAGAGAGAGAGAGAGAGAGAGAGAGAGAGAGAATCCCATTTTTGTTAGGTCCATTCAAAAAATCATAGTTGTAGGTGTTAAATTTTAGATGCCTTTTATCATGATCTTTTAGTGGAAAACATGTGCTAGACTGGGTATGTTTCGTGTTTCAGATGTGTTTGTAAATAAATAGAAAAAACAAGGTCTTGTATTGCACTCAAAATTGATGATAAAATAGTCAATTTCTTCATGAAGTCAACTCAAGTCAAATGTTTTTTAGCTAAGCAATGTGTTTTTCATATTGTTTCAAATATGTTTTTAGAGAGATTAAAATTCAAGGGCTCGTATTGAAGTAAGTTTTCTCACTAAATCAATTTGATCCAAAGGATATATATGAGTAGGTGCATACTAAAGTTCCTAATGCGAGTTTCAGGGTGTTTTATGCAAATCTTGTTAGAAAGTAGCTTTGAATACATTAGGTTCAATAATGAACCCATACACAAGCACATGAAGTGCGAATAAACCCATTAAAGAGAACAACACAAGCACATAATGTGCTAACACATAAACCCACACAAGGGGCAAAAATATGACATAAAGTCATAAGTTGAATATTATTGAAGAAGAGGAAGAAGAGGGTAAAAACCCCTTACAATGGAGCAAGAGCTCCTCCAAGTCTTAAAGAATACAAAGGGGCAAGCCCCTATTTATAAGCACAAAAGGGACCACCTTGGGGGCTCCCAAAGGGGACGTTGGAGAGCCCCCAACGGTCACATTTGTGACCGTTGGGGGCTCCCAAAGTCTCTATTGGGAGGCCCCCAATATGGTACGAATTACGAAAACTAAAAATTAAAAACAGAAAATTAAAGGAAAAATTACAATGCATATTCCAATTGGAATATGCGTAAAATGACAAATTACAAGAATACCCTTGAGGGTATTTTAGGAAGATAATATATATATATATATATATATAAATAGAGATACATATTATATATATACAAACAAACAACAACAACTACGCCTTCATCCCAAAACAATTGGGGTCGGCGATATGAACCAACAAAGAAAATCATTCTGGGTCTTCCACATGAATCCTTCTCCTCTATTCATTTCTATCCAATGCCATGTCCTCGGTGAGGTTCAAAGCATTCATATCCTTTCCTATCACTTCCATCGACGTCTTCCTAGGCCTACCCCGACCTCTTTCAACTAATATATTTTCCCATTTCTCCATCCTTCTAACTGGAGCATCATTAGGCCTTCGTCGAATATGTCCAAACCACCGTAAACGATTCTCACTCATCTTATTTTCAATGGGTGCAACGCCTACTTTCTTACGTATCTCCTCGTTCCGAATCTTATCTTTTATTGTATTTCCACACATCCATCTCAGCATACGCATCTCAGCTACACTCATGTCTCTTGGCAGCCCAACATTCCGTACCATATAGTAAAGCGGGCCTAATAGTCGTCCTATAAAACTTTCCCTTCAACCGCAATGGCATTCTACGATCGCACAACACTCCAGTTGCACTCTTCCATTTCATCCACCCAACCTTTATCCTATGATTTACATCTCCATCAATTTCTCCATACTTTTGAATGATAGATCCCAAATATTTGAAAGAATCATCTACCGGTATTTCTTGCTCACCAAGCTTCACTACACTCCCATCTCTATTTCGTTGCTTACTAAATCGACATTCCATGTATTCTGTCTTACTCTTACTCAACTTAAAACCTCTTGCTTCCAATGTCTGTCTCCATAATTCTAACTTAACATTAACCCCAGCTCAAGACTCATCAATCAAAACAATATCATCAGCAAACAACATACACCACAGCACATTTTCTTGGATTGATCTCGTAAGCTCATCCATCACTATAACAAATAGGAAAGGGCTTAAAGCAGATCCTTGATGTAACCCAACCGTTATAGGAAAATTGGTTGTCACCCCTCCACAAGTGCAGACATTGGTTACTACTCCTTCATACATATCTTTAATTATACTAATGTACTTGAGAGAAACACCTTTCTTCATCATTGTCCACCAGAGAACGTCCCTAGGTACTCTATCATAAGCCTTCTCCAAATCAATAAAAACCATATGCAAATCTTTGTTCCTCTCTCTATTTCTCTCAATAAGTTGTCTAAGAAGATGTATAGCTTTCATAGTAGATCTTCCAGGCATAAAACCAAATTGATTCTCCGATATCATGACAACCTTCCTCAACCTAGACTCAATCACCCTCTCCCAAAGTTTCATAGTATGACTCATAAATATATATATGTACATTTAAGGATTACATTTCAACATATATGTGTACGAGTACACATATTTTAACACCCCCCCTCAATCTTTGCGGGGAAACGAAAAGATTGAAAAAAAGGGGAAGACTCCAAGAGGCTTCGGCAAGGATGCAATTGAAACTTGAAAATGCCTTCCTCCAATTGTCTTCTAATGGTGAGCACATTTGTCGAACCATCCAGGGTACTTATCTTTGTCCTATCTCCAAGATCCTGTGGAATAACAACAAAGAACAAGTAAAAAATATCTTTGCACTTTACTCAAATGGAACATTCCTAACAAGGTGCAAAATTACTTTAATATGAAAAGAAAATTTAGAAATTCAAAGATTAAAAAAACAAATATCATGTTAAAGAGTGAGCGGAAACGAATTACAAGAATGCATAATGCATTCATAAGGTCCAACATTGGACAATCACAACCCCATAATGGGGAATAACAAAATGGTCCACTAAGAGACACCCCAATAAGCCTACGAAGAGGCATACGCTACATATGTTTTATTGAATGAGGGCCTAAAAGGCCATAGTGAGCATATGCATATACTATCAAAAAAATGAATTAACGCTTAAAGAAATCATCAATGAACATGCTCCAAACATACTTTAGTCAAAATGAACACAAGAGTCCAAAAAGTTTTAAATGAACATGGATACTAATGTCCAAAGGCATGTCGAATATGATCTTCAATAAGAGAGGCTTTATAAAGCTATATTTAACATGCATAGATCAACAATAGAGTTTTTCACATCTTTAGGAAGAAGATCTATGTCAAACAAATGTCATAAATATGAAGCATGATTTGACTAAATATGTTAAAGCATCCACCCAAGATTCAAAAAAGAATGTCATTTGAGACAAAAGACTTATTTTGCATATCAAATACAAAAGTCGTCGAAGAACTGTAAGCACTTAATATATAGATTAAATGCTAAAATATCAATTTGATTTAAAAACATATCATAGATATGATTCACTTGTATAAAAAACACAATAAATTTTGTAATTTTCAAAAATAGTTTATCCACTACAAGCAACTACCTCATTAGTCCTCCAAAACCCGTAAATCAAGTGTATAAGCTACTAGATCAAGAATATAAATATAATGTCATTAAAGGCCAAATGACACACACTAAGGTGTGTAAAAATACCTCTTGCCTATATATAATAATACTTGAAATGAGTGCATCAACGACAAGAACAAGAGAATACACGCCAACATGGACAAAAAGCATCTCTTGTCTACGTAAAAATACACTCAAGATCAAGTATGTTCAGCTACTAGAACAAGAGTATTAAGCCAACCATGGTCTAAAAACACAATACATATCTTGTCTACATAAAATGTCACTTGAATTGAGTGAAAGAAGCCAACCATGGGCATATAACTCAGCGACTAGAACAAAGACACAAATGCCAACATGGACTAAAGATCACACACCATGGTGTGAATCAACGTGCCTTGTCTACATATGATAACACTCAAGACAAGTGTGTTTAGCTACTAGAACAAGAGAAACAAAGTCAACAAAGGGCTATCAACACACAAAGGTGTAATAAAATTCTTGTCTACATATGATGACACTTAGATAAGAGTTATAAAAGGAGAAGACTTTTGAGGTAATAAAACTTGTAATGACAAACATATATATAAATCAAACCTTGAATCAATAGAACAATATTCTTCAAAAAGAATACCCATAAAAATAACATTTTGGAATAAACTATGTAAAAGTATCTTCAACAAGATACAACAACCGATAGAACAATATTCTTGAAAATAAATGTGTGAACATACGCACACCAAGAACATATGGAACACTTGTGCACAAAAGCACGAAATCACAAATGTGCAAATGCATTTTCATAAACAATAAAAGGTTGGGCAATAATCCCTAAAACCTTGATTTTAATATACCTTAAAACATTTTAAGGTTTCAAACATCATATATCCATCACATTTATATACAAATAAGAGCATCCATAAGATCAATGACCAACATCAAACTAGTGACATACTCATATACCAAATCATTCTAGAGTCTCAAGGTGCCCATAACTCACCTCAACCACAATCTATAATATGGTAAGTGAACAATCTAAAATGACATAACAACCAGTAACACACTCATAATTAGAGTTCATATACCAAATCATTCTATAGTCCCAAGGTGCCCATAACTCACCTCAACCACCATCTATAATATGGCAAGTGGACAATCTAAAATGACATAACACAAGATGCCCATAACTCACCTCAAAAGTCTCTAATATAACAATAGCGCCATAAAAGAATTGATGCATCATATAACTTGTGATGGATAAGATAAGTACCATAAAAAAACTTTTTCAAAGAACATAATGACATAAAGAAATCATCTTGGGATAATCAAGAGAAGAAAATCAAGTTTTTAACAAAGAAATCACAAGAACCGTAATGGTTCACAAGGAGAGCTTTAAAACAATACCCAAGAAAAGATATTCAAAAATACTTGAAAAATTATAGAATTGGGATTAAATCCCATACACCAAGTTTTAATATTCTTTGATTAAGATATGCGGAAACGTACAAAGTGCTATAAGCACTTACAATGGTTTATAATGATTCAACAAAAGAATCAATATCTAAATTCATTACACTTTCACCAAAAGAAATGTGCACAAAAGCTCCACAATGTAAAAATGTCTACGAAGAGACAATACGTATATGAGTACAAATACTTTAGAAAAGATGTGCACGAAGGCACTCTCACAACACTTGAACAAAGAATACGCAAAAAGCGTAATAATATCAAACATGCAATAATGCATGTATTTCATAAAAGATGCAAATGCTTGAGACTCTCAAGCTTCAATTATGCAATTTTATGCTTGATAATTGCAATTTAAAAGAAGACCATATTATGGCCAATGTAGGCATCCTTAGAGATACAATCAAGAGGTTTTGAAATCTTATGTGAAAAATACAAACCAACAAGTTTGTAAAGTTGCATCAGTAAATTTAATGAAATCTTTTATACCAAAAAGATGTAATAGATACACTATGCATTCTATATAGTGTGAGAAATTCTTTTAAAAGATCTTTTACAACGGTTCAAACAATCTATTTATCACAAACAATTTTTCAAAAAACCTTTAAATAAACCAAAATCATTGAAACATCTTTAGGAGTTCTCATAAATAGTTATCATTAACGAGAACTACTTAGGATTCATAACAAGGATTTAGATGTGAGAGATTCTTATACAAGAATTATATCAAGATTTTCCATAAAAAGCACTAAAATCCATAAACAAGAGAGAAACTCAAAACAAATTAGACTTTATATGAGATTAAAGAGTTTTTAAACAAAGATCATTAATCTAGCAAGAAATCGTATTTAAAAAGTTAACTTATAGGTTAATCACGAAATTCTTATGAAAAATCATAAATCTCACATAATTGAAAAACAATTTTGCAAAACATAAATTACTATTATATGTGATGAGAAATCGATAACTATATAACCAAGAATTATATATTTGAACAATAAACAAATTTACCAAATTTAAAAGTAGATATTTTAAAATATACGAACACGCGAAATGTGAAAGGAAATGATTCAACTATCAAAAACACTAAATGTGCAAGAAAAATAGTTTCATAATGCATAATATGTTAAAAAAGAGATACATACCGAAAACTTCTAAAAAAAGAGAGGAACAACGAATACTTCACCATTTCTTGAGCACCACGCTTTCCGTTGCGCCAAGAGACAACCCCATCGTAACCGGACTATGATACCATGTTAGAAAGTAGCTTTGAATACATTAGGTTCAATAATGAACCCATACACAAGCACATGAAGTGCTAATAAACCCATTAAAGAGAACAACACAAGCACATAATGTGCTAACACATAAACCCACACAAGGGGCAAAAATATGACATAAAGTCATAAGTTGAATATTATTGAAGAAGAGGAAGAAAAGGGTAAAAACCCCTTACAATGGAGCAAGAGCTCCTCCAAGTCTTAAAGAATACAAAGGGGCAAGCCCCTATTTATAAGCACAAAAGGGACCACCTTGGGGGCTCCCAAAGGGGACGTTGCAGAGCCCCCAACGGTCACATTTGTGACGGTTGGGGGCTCCCAACGTCTCTATTGGGAGGCCCCCAATATGGTACGAATTACGAAAATTAAAAATTAAAAACAGAAAATTAAAGGAAAAATTACAATGCATATTCCAATTGGAATATGCGTAAAATGACAAATTACAAGAATACCCTTGAGGGTATTTTAGGAAGATAAAATATATATATATATATATATATAAATAGAGATACATATACATATATATATATGTATACGTATCTTTATATATATATATGTATACATATCTTTATATATATATATATATATAAATATATATATGTACATTTAAGGATTATATTTCAACATATATGTGTACGAGTACACATATTTTAACAAATCTGACCCTGCGGATGCATTCGACATGGTCTATTTGCTAGAAAACAACACTTGGATTGTGTTTTTGATAAAAAAACATGAATTTTTGAGCTTGAATATTTATGAAAATTATAGACCATCGATTTTCAAACTTTATAAAATCCTGCCCACATATCGGAATCAAGCATGTAGAACACATCTGTAAGGTCTGATTCGAGAAAAACATGAAAAAATTCCTTTCAGAAGCATGGTAGGCTGGTGGTAGACACTGATCGGAGTAGGCAGCTACCCCCCTACTCACTATATATATATAGAGTAATGCTACGGTGCTTTGGGAGTACCTACTCCCACATACTAGAAATATGGTTGTAGGTTGTATCTTCTCGATTAAACCTTATGGATGTACTCTACATAGTTTATTTGATAGGAATCATGCTTTGGATCATGTTTTTTGGACATAAAAATAAGACATAAAAATAAGACTTTTAAAGTCATGAAATTTTGATACATTGTGAGCTGTTGATTTTTAAATGTATTAAAAAACATACGTGTATGCTATAATTACATGATCCAAAACTTATTTTCTACTAAATAATTCTTATAGTTCATATTTATAAGGTCTTGTCAACAAAAAAAGTTAAAGAAATCTGAAATTTTAAAGCTTCTATTAGGCGGGAGTAGGTACTCCGGGAGCACCTTATCATTACCTTCCAAATTCTTAAAAATTCTCGGCCACTATAATTAGTAAAAAATTGACATAAACATTGGCGAATTATAAAAGGAAAAGGGTACAGCTAGTAGAAAGCAAAGAATGAAGACCTTAATTGAAAGAAAGAAAAGGAATGAAGCTAGGAACATGGTTTTGAAACCCAGTGACTTGTCCCTTGGCTTGTCTTTGAGTGACTCGTGACTCTCCCGGGTCAACTCGGCGACTCGGCCGGGTCACGTTAAATTTATATTTTATATAAAACATATAAATATATGTATATATTATCTATATTTTATAGTATTTTATCAATATATTATATATAATATACATTATATGATATTTTTATAATATATTTAATGTATAATTTTATTAATACATGTATAATTATTTTTTATATATGTATAGATATGCATGACTCCCCATGACTCGCCCGTGACTCGGCCGAGTTTTGTAAAAGCCAAGTTACACCTGTTTTTTGACCTGGTGACTGGGTGAGGCCGAGTCATCGGGTCAACCCGGCAAGTTTTTAAACTATGGTTAGGAACACAATGTTGACCTTATCCGACATGTTCATGAAGTGTGTTGCTGTGTCTAGTGTTGTTTCCTGTGTAATGTCATGTTGACATTGAATTTACTTTTTTTTTATTATATTAAAGGAAAAAAATTACAAAAGATCTCCCTCAGAGGGTAGCCAATCCGGTGACATTGGATACACTTGCTAAGTGATGTATATGTGTGAAGTAGGTTCTTCTTGATTGACATGTTGCATTGGTTTTTGTGTGATGAGCACAGTGTAGTCCTTCACCTTTACACTTAAACTGTGGTATGCAGGCCATTGAAGTGGTGGATTTGGACCATCAGATTAAAATGGTCTCAGAGCTTGATGGCCATGTCATGCGATGTGTACGGGACCAGAATGGGAACCATGTTATCCAAAAGTGCATCGAATGCATCCCTCAAGATGCAATTCAGTTTATTATCTCTTCATTTTATGATCAAGTAGTGACATTATCAACACATCCATATGGTTGCCGTGTCATCCAGGTTGAGACATTCTTTTTTATTTGATCATTTAATACCCTCTAACTAGAAAAAATTCCTTATTATTGTACTATTGTTTCTTGTTCCATCTTTGAAGACTAAATGCTTCTGTTTGTGTAACAGAGAGTGCTAGAGCATTGCAGTGATAAAAAAACACAGTGTATCATGATGGATGAGATTCTGCAGTCCCTATGCATGCTAGCACAGGACCAGTATGGAAATTATGTTGTTCAGGTGTGTGTATGAGACATTTTCCCATTTGTCAAGTCCCAACATGGTGACATTTTTTAAAGAAGTCCTCTGAATCATCCTTCTGTGATGATGATGATACTGTGAAGGTGATGCAGAACAAATTGGCTTTGCCATAGAAGTCTTAATTGTATTTGTTGATGGGAACTTTCTTTTCCAGATAATGAATAATTTTTGAAGTGCATACTGTTGCCATGGGTAAATGGAGTTCTTTTATTAGCTAGCTGTTGCCCTAGTCCACTTTGATTTCCCTTTGGGTCATGACTTTTTTGTTGTTAATAAATGTTGGGTTGGCAATAGTCTTTTCTTACAAGATTGGGCTTTTTCAGGGTTTGCAAGCTTTTATTCCTCTAAGGCTCCAAACTAGGACTTATGTTAGACACATACAATGAGTCATTTGGTTGCTGCCTAATAATACTGTTAATGAATTTAGGTACTGCCTGTAATACATTATTACACTTTATTATTTAAATACATGAACTTACTGCAGTTGATCATATGGTGTGCAGCTTTTTATTGAATTAGAAAGGGTTCCTTGTTCATACTTTGCTTCTCATGGTGGACCATCATTGGCTTCCATGACTGTAACCAACTAGCTTGCTAAAATTTAGCCATTTTTTATTATCATTTTATTAAATCAATCGTATCAAGTGTAAGCAAGTTGTGATCTCTCTCTCTCTCTCTCTCACACACACACACACACACACACACACACGGACAAATGCACAAGGATGTCCATGCACTCATATACACACCCTGTTTAAGTATGCAACATCATCCAATGCATATGATGTATGGCTGCTACATTGAATTTTCTGTAGCCCCCAAATTGTGGATTCTAGACCACGAATTGGCAAGAAATAGAATTTTGAGATGTGGGAGCTACTGTAAGAACTAAAGCTTGCTTCATTTTCCATCAGTTTCTACTTTGTTTATAGCCTTCAAGACATTAGGGTGATATTACATCTTTGTCCACATTGTGTGTGGTTGGAGCCTTGAAGGACAAAGTCACCTTCTTAGCGCTTTATTTGAGCTTCAATTTTGGTAAAAGTAGAATATCCAGCAAGAGCAGTTCTTGTGTGAGCAACTATGTCACATAGGTGAGGGTGCGGGTGCGGGTGCGGTGATAGTATACAGCACTTAAAAAACTTGGGTGCGGAGGTGCCGGGGTGCGGGAGGGTATATATATATATATAGTAATGATAAGGTGCTCCCTGAGTACCTACTCCCACTTAATAAACGCTTCAAAACTTTAAAAAAATTGAGCATTTTTTGTTGATTATGTTAGGTACATCTATAAGGTCAGATTGAGAAGATGCAACCTACAACTACGATTTCTAGTAGGTGGGAGTAGGGCGTAGCATGACTCTCTCTCTCTCTCTCACTATATATATATATATATATATATATAACTTTTAACAGTTTAGGACTTGGAATCAGATCTAAGCCCAGATCTAGATCTGAATTAGTTGAAATCAGATCTGATTTAATCAAATCAGACCTGAACCCAAACCCAGATCATGGAATGAGACCTGGATTCAAACCCCTAGGTCTCATTTCATTCATTCTGAGGCATGAATCAGACCAGATCTGATTCATGTCAAACAAAACCGACACCTGAGAGCCAGGTGTTTGTGTTAAGTCAAGCCCAAGAAGCACCTGGCTTTAGTAACAAAACGAGAGAGAGAGAGAGAGAGAGAGAGAGAGAGAGAGAGAGAGAGAGAGAGAGAGAGAGAGAGAGAGAGAGAGAGAGAGAGAGAGAGAGAGAGCCCCACCCACCTACCCACCCAACCTGGATGAGTTCGTCTGCGCCCCAGTCGAGGCCACCTGGGTTCCTTCAAACCCAGATGCGGAAGGAAGGAGGAGAAAGAATAAGTATGGAGAGAGAGATACCTTTGTGGGTTGTAGCCGTTGCTGCCGTCGGAAGAGGAGGAGAGTAGGGGTCGGGGGAGGTGGGAGATGGTTTCGTTCCCTAACCACCACGACCCCCTTAATTTTTTAGGTCCAAAATGGACTCGGTCAGATTTGATCAAGCTAGATAGGACAAATATAACCCTAGGTGTGGTTGACCACACCTAGGGTTATGTTGACCACACCGGGTGCACACCTAGGGTTATGTTGACCACACCGGGTGCCACACCCGCATTGCGTTGATGCGGGTGCGGCACCCGGTTAGCCGAGTCCCTGTGACATAGGTGAGCAATGAGATATTTTAATGTAGCAGGCGAAGCTGCTATTTCTGCTAGTACAATTGCGGATTCCATGTCCAAGTTCCTTAAAAATTGGTACTTAAATAAAACATTCTTTTTGGTCAATATCTATATAAACATGTGTTACATTTTGTTCTGTTAGAGTCAAGGTTGCCAGACTAGGAAGTGGAAGTGAGAAGCGATGAATAAAATAAAGCAATATAAGAATTAAGTGAGAATTAAAATGGAACACAAATAAAAACTAAAATAAAAGTGACTTCTTAAATTTCATGATTTTTAGTTTAAAAATTAAATTTTTAACAAAATCTAAAAGTGATAATTGCTAATTTAGAGAAAGCACATGGAAGTGAGTGAGAAGCGTGATTGGAAACACATAAAAAACATAAAATGTGGAGTCAGAGAACATATAAGAAGAATAGATGAACCATGCGGAAAACATGGAAGAAGCGTGGGAGAATTGAGATTCTCATCAAGTTTCGGAAGCGAGCAATATCACGCTTCTGAAGCGAGTTTCTTCCGGGAAGCAGGCTTCCCACCTATCTAAGAAGCTTCAGGTAACTCTGGTTAGAATAGTACATATTTTTACTGGTCTATCCATCCTTTATAATTAATTATTTCTGATTGCATCCTACAGGGATCATCTAACTATTAACAGACTTTTTTATGCTTTTTTTTCCTTATTTTACAAAGCAGATGGGAACATAAGGAAACTTATCTAATACAAAAAGCGATGACAACCTAAGATTTCTGCTTCTTAAAATTCATGAATCAGATATTCTATTGACTGTTTTATACTACACTCGAATAAATGCTTTCGTTCTCCGGATGAATTATAGGTTAGCTCTGATGTCTGATTATATGAGTTTCCAGATGTTTTTATAACTACTCTAAATTGTCTTCATGCACGACTTTCTGTATATCCTATCGTAGTTTTGGCTTGTGCAATTCTATATTATTTCTCTCATTTGTATGTGGTGTTTGTGTTTTCTGAGGCTCTTACATTCTGGTGTCAGATGTCTTATATTATTTCTCTCAATTGTATTGGAAACAGCATGTTCTGGAGCATGGAAAACCACATGAACGTTCAGCTATAATCAAGAAATTAGCTGGACAGATAGTTCAAATGAGTCAACAGAAGTTTGCTTCTAATGTGGTTGAGAAATGTTTGACATTCGGTGGGCCAGCAGAGCGGCAGATTTTGGTCAGTGAGATGCTTGGTTCCACTGATGAAAATGAGCCCTTGCAGGTTTGTAGTTTTATGTTCTCTAACTTGGTATTTGTATTTAATTTTGATCTGAAAATTAAGCAACAAATTTTATAAAAAAAATCATAAAAGAAATCACCAATTTGTGCATACAAAATATTATGGTAATTAAGGAATTCAATATGAAATGGGAGAACAATTTGTGCAAAGATCTGTTGTGCATTTACACATGGCAGCATATGTTGCAGGCTTGATTTTGGATGCAACAAATGTCAGATCACAGTCCCCGTTAACAATATTATTGATATCATTTTATGAGCAGTTGTATTTTTCCCGCTCTTGGTTGGGCAGTCTGATATATCTGGTTCTTTGATGTCATTGGTAAGGTCTGTACATTTCCTAGGTCTGCTCTGTTTAGTTTATAATGGTTCCTAGTTCGTGTGGCAATGTTAAGATGACACATCTCAACTGAAGATTTTTCGTGAAAAACTGAAATGATTGCTAGTCTTCTAATTGACAAGTTTTTCTTCTCCTACATTAATAAGGCATAGGTAAATGGCTGACTGAACTTTAATACATGAAGTTGTAATGAAACATGGAGTCTTCACACCTCACTCAAGATGCACAATTCACACTCACGAATGGTCCAAATCTCAGCAACCACTAAGGGCTTATGAAGAACACAATCACAAAGTGCACATGCACAAGTCCAGTATGGGACAATCCAAAAAGCACTAATGCTTACACAAGCACAAGAGTGCATACCTATGTCACAGGGATTCGGCTAGACAGGTGCTGCACCCGTGTCGATGCTACGCGGGTGCAGCACCCGGTGCGGTCAACCCGACCCTGGGTGCGGTCAACGCACCCAGGGTCATTTTGGTCCATTTTTTGGATTAAAAAAAAATCTGCCCGAAGAAATGGGCTGCGGAATTTAAAAAAAAACTGCGCTGGGGGGAACCCCCGGACCCTCTCTCTCTCTCTCTCTATATATATATATTGTTTTTTTTTGCTGCACCCCCGCATCCAAGGTTTTTGAAACTGCCGCAACCCCGCACCCGCACCCATGTGACATAGGTGCATACAATATCAAAAGTGAGACCACTTAAAAATAATGAATTTATTTATCAAGGAGCTTCAAATACAAGGGACCTTAAGCCCTTATTTTATTGACAAGAAGCAACCAAGAGGGAGCCTCCAAAATAAACATTGAGAGGCTCCCAATGATCATATTTATGACCGTTGGGAGTACTTCTAATGAGTATGTGGAGGCATATTACACTACTGCCCTTACACATAAAAAATACAAAAAATAAAAAGAAAATAAAGGAAAACCTATTTTCTAACTTGTACAAAATAACCAAAATGCCCGTTGTGGGCAACCTAAATTACATTATTCATTATAGTTACATATATCTTGAATTTATATAACTATATTTGAAGTTATGCATATAACTTAAGAGTTAAAATACTGCATGACCATTGTGTCTAGAAGTACGCAGTCTTCCTTCTTTGAATTAAATGGTTTGAAACTATATGCTTGGCATCTGTCCATGAAAATAAAGATGATACAATAAAAGCTTAGTGGATTGAAGGAATTTTGGACAGATCAAATATGCACTACCATGCTTGCTGACCTTTATTTTGTGTCCTTTCTGATTGATTTTCATTTCATGCCAAAGACAAGTTTTTGGACTCTTCTTTTATCCAAAACATTTTTATCTGAAAAACATTACTTGTAACTATCTTTTTTTACAAGATTGGGAGAGTTGACAATATACCATTCCAGAATTTGATGTTTGATATGGAATCAAGTTGCCACTCCAGTTGTTGAATCCTTATTCTGCATGCTTGTCTCTTGGCAATCTCTAAAATCTCAAATTGAGTAACTGCGTATGGGTTCAACCTGTGAGTAGTGGCACCGACTTAGTTGACTAAGCTCACCAGCTACAACTTCTGCCACTTCATTTGGCCTATGCAATGATTTTCTGTTGCTGTAGTCATAGCCCAGCTTGGATAGCAGCATGGCATAACTTGCTTATGCTGCAGCTATTGTACATAGCTGGCTGCACACTGACCCGAGCAGTTCCTATCATGAGACATGTCTGGATTATAGCCTGCAAATGCTAGTCTCAACTGTTAAACAGTTGATATTTGATATACTTTTTCTATGACTAGTCTGATATTTCTCTAGTACTGATGTGCTTTGTTTTGATTGTGTTTGGCTTCAGGCAATGATGAAAGATCAGTTTGCAAACTATGTCGTGCAGAAAGTTTTAGAAACCTGTGATGATCAACAACGGGAGCTAATCCTCTTGAGGATTAAGGTTCACTTGAATGCCTTGAAGAAGTACACATATGGAAAGCATATTGTGGCACGTGTAGAGAAACTTGTAACTGCCGGAGGTATGTGGGTTTTATATTTCCAAGTTCTTTTTCTCCCCTGCATTGCTTTGTGGTGGCTATGCCAACTCTGCAGTTTGGCTTCAATAAAATATTTACAATGCAGACGTGATTCCAGATTTGTACTGGCAAACTTATTCTGGTCAAAGTATGGGGATAATTGGTAAATTGTGTAGGCAATGATCAAGTCTGATTTGATGATTCCTCCTCATCGCCTGTCACATGGAGCTAATTAGGGTTTGTATCCCTGAGCTGACACTTTGACAGAGATTAGATGTCTCGTTCCACATTGGAATCCTTTTGTTTGTTATGTCTTGGATGGACTTGGGTGTATCCATCAGGTGCAACATATTTAGTTGGAAGAACCTCCTCAGGCTTGAAGATGACTTGTCTTGGGTCCGAAATCTTTTGAGATTGAGATCGATGCAGCCAATCAACTTAAGTCTAATATGCGGCTTAACGAGCCCAAGTAACAAAGTTCGGACCAAAACCTGTTAGCCTATGCCATGCCCAAGTTGGGTCGACTTGTTTCTTTGAATAGCATGCCATATATCCCGATACATGTTTGAAGACTGCAATACTACCGTTTTATGTTTTGAGAAAGTCCATACCAGTTGGTGCTTTAATTAACCTGAGATCATCTTCATCATTATTGCGAATATGGGTTGAAATGACTTTGATGTCTCTTAAAATGACAGGTGAGCCTGTTGAATTCTCTTGCTTAGACTCCAATTAAGATTCCACATCTTGGTCGAGTAAAATGTCATAAATGCCATGAACTGGGGAGAATGTGCTGAGTAGCATTAGTCTTGCACTGGCTTAACTGGTCTCTATAGCCTTTTAATGTTTTTTAAGTGTAATGGTTGACTCTATGTTTGATCTGAATTGCAGAAAGGCGAATTGGAGTTCAAGCTTCACATTCAGCTTGAGATGAATTGTGAAGGATGTTGTACAGCTAACCGAGGCTTGGAGCGTGTACAAGCTTAATTTGGAAATATAGGTGTTTGTTTGTACTGAAACTTGTACATTGTGTAGTTTGAGACGAGGGTGTTTATTACTAAAAACAGAGCTTAGGAGATGCTGAGAGGCCCAGATGGTGAAATGCCCATGCCCCTGCAAAAATGCATTGTAGCAGAGAAGATAAAAAGAGACTGTACAAGTTCTTTGTTGTAAATGTGAGGGAGGTGATAATTAGTAGTGAATTAAAGTAACGTTACTGTACAAATGTTGCCATGTGGAGAGCCATCATGTTATTTAGGTTAACTAAAAATTTCCCCCGAGGGATTATTTACTTATTCTTCTCTGTCTTATAAGTATGGATTAGCCTGAATATTTGATGGTTAATTTCATCATTAAATTTGCTGTGCCATCTTTGTTTACATGTCTCTTTGACCTTCTTGTGGATTATCCGTCTCTCTGGTGTATTTCTTGTAGATTCCTGTAATTATGTGCTGTTATGGTATGTAATGATTTCAATTTAAAAGTATTTCTTGTACTTGGTAGATCGAGTGAATGAAGTACTTGTGAAGATCTGTTAATGTAATACCACCCCAGAATTGTAGGAATTACCAAGAAGGGATCATTATGTTATTTCTTTTCCTAATAAATCCTAAATGCCATGATGTAATAAGAATACCAGCTGTTGTCATGAGACACTTTCACGCTCTTTGCACTTTCTAAAGTCATCTTTGAGAGTGTGATTCATATGGTATCCAACCTAAAAACTATTACGTGTCTTGAATATACTGTGAGCTCTACTTTTCCAATATCTTTTGATGCAGGTTTTTTTAGGTCTCATTAGTTACGCTATTTGGGGATTCTTTATCCATTCAATAACCTTGTCCCACCTGGGTCTCTTGGCCACGTTTGGAAGCAAAAAAAAAAAACTTCATATGAAAATGTTGCCTATGAAAAGTTTTGATGTGAGAACTTTTTCAAATGAAATTTTTTTGCTTGTTTGTATGATCTCTCCGTCCCTTTATTGGAGGAAGATAGGGAGAAGGGGATCGGCCCGACCCCCTTTTCAGAGAGAGAGAGAGAGGGAGAGAGAGAGAGACTACATGGTGGCTCTGCCGATAGAATGAAATGCTTAAAAGGTGAGGAGTTGCTCTAATGCAAAAGTAAAACTTTTGATGTTAAAAATTCCTCCAGCCCCCTTAGGTGGAGGAAGATTTTTTATAAAAAAGTCGGTTTTTAGAAAAACTTTTCTTTCAAAAATTCTTTCGTTCGTGACAAGGAAAAATTGCCCCCTTTTCTTTCCTACTTGCATTCTTCCTGCTATTTTCTCATGTGGGGTTAAACTCATTTTTTGAAAAAAAAAAACACCAAACCCCCTCTAAGAACAATAGGTTTGTCCTTGTCTAACAATTTTCTTCACGTTCACCTTTAAAACCGTCATCACCAATCTAGCCTTTCCAAAGGTCAGTCAGTTTAAGGCGTCACAAAAAAAAAAGATTAGTTAAGGGAAACCTTGTAGATCTATTATAGATAAGGTCCCAACGGTTGAAACAAAATCATGAAATTTTGTTTGATGTTTGGAATAGGCATATTGAGAGAGAAATGGGAAGAGGCTCGATTGAAAGAGGAATGACTTATTGTCTTAAATAATGCACATCTATAGTCTATTTGATATAAAACTTTACTTTTTATTTATAATTTTGGTGCATCTTCGGCTATTGATTTTCGGTTTTCTCTAAACTTACAAAATATCAAAAATACCTCGATTTTAATACTACTCCATCAAAAAACTATGGAGATCATACATATCTACATCCAACCTTGCTGTGGTCCAAAAATGTTAGGATGTTTTTCGCATGTAAAAGCAAGGAGGATTTTATTTTCCTGTTTCCCAGTATCATAGATGCTATACTTTGTCTTTGTACCATATTTCCTCATATACCAGTATTGGAAAGCTTCATAAACATGGCCGTGTCCCTGCATCTATAACCGTATCCATGTGACAGACCTGCTCCATCTAATGAAACTTGCTGCAAGAAAAAGGTACCACCCAATGCTAAGCTTGAAACCTGATGCCAACAATTCTAAACTTGACAACAAGTGGGACGACATGATTTTGTTAGAATCAAACTAGTATGAGAACTTATAATCCCAACAATGCCATTTTATTCCACTCATACTTGACAGGCATTAATAGAACCTCCCTGGAAGGCTGGATCTATCAGACTTGTCAGGTATAGATGGACTTGATGAGCCTCTCTAGGAATTTACGTTGAAAGTGGTCATTTTAGCATGTTTGGTTGAGTCTCATGAGATTTTGATGCACCCTTGATATCGAGGAGGCAGAAGATGGACGTTACTTCTATGCAAATTAAACTTTGAAAAAACAAGAAAAATTCAACAATAAAATAATTTATAGCATTAAAAAAATAACTGGAATCTCAATCAATCAAACCTCCCCACAAGATCCCTATAATGAGTATTTATAAGTGAACATGTGAAACCCTAAGTTTATTCTTGATTTGAGATGGATCCATTACATTAAAAACATCCAAAGCTAAATAGAAGCCTAATAAAATTCCTAAGCTAGAACTAGATCTAAACCAATCTCTTAGACTTAGATTGCAGGCTGCTCCATTGCTGCATCAAATTTGAACTCATGTAAATGAGAGAACGAATCTCATTGGCATTGGTTAAACAATCAGCAGAAAATGAGTGGTGAGAAATGGACTCTCATTTGCCTTTACAAATTAGTTGCTTTTTCATTTAAGCGAGAATCATAATCACAAGGAGCCTCACATGATTCTGATTCATATGACTCCACATGTGGCCAGCAAACCGAACTTGGGTGCCTTGTTGAAACTCTGGCTAAAATAAATTGTGAAGAACAAGATACCATGCATGTATAAGTCGGTACATGGGCTACCTGATAGGATCAATTTGATAGATGGCATCTAAGGTGCAAGCCATGGTCCTCTGCAATCTATCATGCATACTATTGAGTTATAAGTTCCATATAGTCAATCTGATCCCACAGATGCATTCAACATCGTTTGTTTGTTACTTGTTAGTCATCACATATTGGAGTGAGTCATTTTAACGTAAAAACATGAGTCATGAAATTTTGGTTGATCGTGAACGGTTGCTTTTTTCAAGTCCTTGTAGAACATACTTGGCAGAATTACAAGATCCAAAATATGTTTTCCACTAAACAAACAATGTAGATCACATCTGTAAACTATGTAACATGGATATGGCTGTGGATAGGGTGATGATGCAATCATTTTTATGCAATTTCCAATATGACCAACATAGAAGGAGATACAGAACCAAGGTCAAAGGAGAGTGTCCATGTGAAAGAAGTGAAGGCTAGATTCACAAAAAAAGTGAAAAAACATGGTGTTTTCTATTAGATTGCACATCCAACCCATTGTAGCAAATATTTATCCACAATCCAGGGGGTATAAAATTGCCACCAGCAAAAATTAGAACGACCTAAAACACTGATTTAAATACTGGATTAGACAATTAGGCCTGAAGCTGGAGACTCAAATATCTTTCTGTGCCTAATGGAAACAGATTTCTTGAGGACCTCCATCCTTGTAAAGCTTACAAAGTTCAGTGGACAACCAATCATAGCAAATGCATTCTACAGAGGTATGCGTTCTACATACATAAGACTTGATTGGGTATGCCGCTAATTTGCACTTATCAAATTTACACCTTGGTGCGTAGAGCTCCTTTCAAAGAACCAGCCATACAATGACCACAAGGAAGGGGCTGATTCGAGAGTAAACTGAAAAACATTCAACAGAATACAATTACATTTGCCAAGTTACATACCTAGAATAAAAGCTGCTTCCTGGAAATGAAATAGATATGCATCCAAGAAGGAGATGAACTTTGAATTGAGATGACAAACAAAAGAGAGCAGCCCAGCTATTCCACTCAAGAACAGGGGATTGAACCCTTTGAAACTTGTCCAGCCGGAAAATCTTCAATGGCAATATCCAGTTCAACCATCTGAACTTGGATCTCCTACATCTGCAGTCGCTGCCTTACTCTTTCGAGACAAATCTGTAAGAGATTAAATAAGAACAGTGCGCTGGCTATAGAAAGAGGGAGGAAAGTCGTTGAAAGAAAGATCCCTACAATGCATTCACGAAATTGAATTTTACAACCAGGAACAAAGCAGTCATGGCTCAAACATTTCCTCTTTTTTTACAAGTTCTCATTTCCATGCCACATTTTAACTAATTCTCATCCTCTCAGATCTTGTCCAAGAACTCTTTGTAGACAGAATGAGTGAGCGTGATAAGGCAATAGAATAGTTATTGGACGGCATGAAGAGTTATAGTTCAATATTTTCAGATTTTTGCATGTAGAAAGAGATGTGATTTTATTTTCTATAATTTTGTTGTTTCTTCCTTCTATTTTTTCGCTAAAGAGAAACAAGATAATGTGATACGAGTCAGATTTTAGATGTTTACTTGTTCTACAAATGATTTAAAACCTGGATGAGATTGTAAGTTTAATTGCATATTACTACAACAGCTTAATTTGGGCAAAGTTGTAGGGTGCCGACTGCTTTTTTTCATAGCAAGGAAAAAGCAGTTATCTCATTGCAATCACCTGGTCAGGAAGGAAAATTAGACCTTGACTGCTTCAAGGAGTTCTGTAACCATTGCTAACATCTGATGGTAGTATTAGTTTGAAAAGAACTGAACAGTCTAAAAGAATGAGGCACTAAAATGTCTCTAAATGTCCTTTAATCTGAAGATTGAGCACCACAAGTTTCCTTTGGTCTCAAGCTCATAAAGGAAGCTATCTAACAATTGATATGATCGATGACTAGCTGCTACAAGTTACATTTAGTTTATTGTGCAGCGTGTTGAGATGTTCTTCAGCCCATATCACAGATCAAGAACATGAATCCATATATTGCGCGTTCCAAAGAAAGGGGTTCAAGTTCAAGGAAAGGGGTTCAAGTTCAAGGCTTTCTCATGCAGCTGCTCCAGAGCCAGCGAAGCAACAACCAAGGCAATGCACTTGACCTGAATTTGCGGATTCAGGTCTAGCCGTCTAGGCTATCAACCACATTTTTGGAGGTTGTAGTAGTAATCTCAATCCTGGATTTCAGTGATCTTATTGAGATGTGTATCAGTTTTTCTGGATTAGGACTTCAGGTTCCATTACAAGGTAAACATGGTGGCATTTCCAAAATCTACATCAGAATTATAGACCATCACAGGTAGTCTTCTTTCTTGAGCTTCCAAAGTGTACATGATTTATGCGTCAACCTCTATCCCCTCACAGGTAGTTTTCTTTCTTTCCCACTGTTAGTGGCCAGCTCCGAAAGCGTGTGCACTTACACACACACACATAAAGCATCCGATTATCAATTTGGCAAAGTAAAAATAGATGATGTGAATCAATTTAAAGCGCCATGGAATTGTAACTTGTTTTCTGCATTTTTTTAATATTTTATATACACTTATTTCAGCATTTGGCCAGATTTTTCCATTTTTTGTTTCATTGTTTCCTCTTTTTGAACCAATGAATTGACTTGGGAGTTCCTTATTGCATCAAGCCTTTCAATGGTTCACAAATTTTTATTCAAACTATGTATCACATAAAGGTGTAAACATGGCATCCATATAAGAACTTTCCATCACAGATTTAACATTTCTCTCAATCCAGTGTTGGCCAATATCAAGAACAAGTACAATCTTGGAACAAGCCCCAGTAACTGGCATTTTTTTTTATAATCAACGGACGGCTTTTCTCGTGAATGGGAAGTCCTTGATGCTCAGTCACCTAGTACTTCCAACTAATTTCATTCTAGAATTGGAATCTAAATCACATGCAATGAAGTGATCTTTAAAAGTCAAAGACTGCCGTATGAGCTTAAAATTTCTTGATGCAGGAGCGGAGCAGAACTGGGTCCATAAGGATTCATTTTTATGTTTTAGATTCTATTTAGTTTGTATTAGGATATTGGGCCCAAATGATGGATCCATACTCAATTAGAAAATTAAATAGATTTAGGAAACTATCTTAGATGGGGTTTATCAAGATTAGAAATTTCTCATTTATATAAATCATAGTCACAGTTATTGGTGATATTTTCAAAATATCATGATATTATCACTGTATTTTCAGCAAACGATATTATAGGAAAAATATCACGATACTTTAAAAATATCGCCAATTGATAATATCCCAATATTATCAAGGGAATATTATGATATTCTAGTGATAAAATCACTATATTATCAATTATTGTTACTGTTTTTACGTATTTTCTACATATTAAATGTGTTTTATTTATTTATTTTGTATTTTTCACTTATGTATTTTACTATCTAAACATGACATTTTTTTTGCTTATTTTTATATAGTTTTTTTATTTTTTTTAAGCCCTGAGATTTTCCCGAGATTTATCACCGAACCTATAATATCCAGAGAAATAGCCTTGCCCAGATATAGCCGATACAGATATTTGTGACTATGATATAAATAGATGAGAAATCTGGGAGTGTAATCTGAGTTTGAGATGGGATAAATTCAGTTATTACAATTTCTTATTAATCCCTGTTTCTTTCCTGCTTTTCTAGATATTGGTAACTTTTTCTTAGATAATTGATAGCGGTAACCGTAGCTAGTAATTTCTTGGTAAATCCGGCAATGGATTTACATCATTTCACATTCTAAGTAATGAAGCTACTCACAAGCTTAAGAATGCCTAATTTCCCAGTGACACTTTCAGAACAAGGTTCCAGTATTGAGAAAAAAACAGAAAAAGAAGGTAAGCTCAAATTCCTCCCAGATGATGGAAACAAAAAAAAAACACTAGAATGGAGTTCCTAGATGTTGTAATAACTACCGTAACACTAAGAACATATAGTACAAAGGCATGTTTAATACAAACTGAACGAGCACAATTGACTTCAAATGAGCACCTTAACTCATTTTCCCACTTAGTGGATTGAATTATAAGAGAACAATTAGAAGTCCAAGCCTTAGTCCCTCTAATATACTCATTACAAATTGAAAACATCCTCCCATTTACAGAGAGAGAGAGAGAGAGAGAGAGAGAGAGAGAGAGAGAGAGAGAGAGAGAGAGAGAGAGAGAGAGAGAGAGAGAGAGAGAGAGAGAGAGAGAGAGGTGCCTTACTCATTCCACATTAGCTCATCCATCATCTTCTTCTTCTTCTTCTTCAATTTTCTGCCCAAACCCTCTCGGTCCAGTCTTAGCTCTCACCACCCGCTTCTTCCCACCCTTCTTCTTCTTGGCTGCCTCTTCCTTCTGGAACTTCTCCCTCTCTCTCTTTTGCAAGAAATCCGACACAGCTATGTAGATAACCTGAACAACCAAAATAATTACTCAACCAGAAACCAAAATTAAAAAACGAATGAGAATCTTTCTCCAACCACTACAAATCCCCCCCAAAAGTGGAAAGATGAAATTCTGAACTCACCCCAATTGTGAGAATAGTGAGACCAACCAAAGCAACACCAAGAAGAAACGCTACTATTGATGACCCAATATCGTTATTCGCCGAAACAACTTGTTGGGCATCTTGAACTACGGCTTCTGAGGGTATTTCTCCTTCTGTGAGGGCACTGAGCCTCAAATCTAGCCTGTTTCTCCATGAACGTCTGCGGGAATGCTCAGAAAAGGATGAGCTCAAAGAACTATGGAAATTGGGAATCGAGATCGTTGATTCTGGGAATTGAGTGACTGAATTTATGATGGAAAGATGGGGTTTCGAAGAGGAAACGAAGATGGGTCGCATTCTTGGGTGGAGATTCGGTAGCGGCAGCAATGGTGATAGAGATATCGCCATAGTTTGGCTTGGTAATTTCGAGATTTCATTTTTT
Organism: Nuphar pumila; assembly: GCF_984573655.1. Classification (NCBI taxonomy): domain Eukaryota; kingdom Viridiplantae; phylum Streptophyta; class Magnoliopsida; order Nymphaeales; family Nymphaeaceae; genus Nuphar; species Nuphar pumila. The sequence continues at coordinate 3,103,324 of NC_143258.1, read as the reverse complement.
CCGGGGAGCAGCCAACTTCCAAATAGAGGATGAGGCTTCTCATTGTTTCGGATCCGGTATGACCAATCCGATTTGGAATCAGCACATTCTGGATCAGACATGACCCGATCCCATTTGTGAGCAGTTCACTAATTGTTCGCCGTTTGCCGAGTTTGTCCTATGGGTTCGGATCGGGTTTCATCAGACCCGATTCTAAATCAGGTCTAAAAGTTAGTCCCAAACCCCACACAATATAAGAAACTTGACATTCCCCCACATTCATATGACACGAACATGCTTATGTGTTGCATACTATGTCACAAAGACAAGTGGACACGTGACATGAATTGGATGCACAAGCTTGATTTTTTTTTTGAAAAATAGGACGCAGAATTTTTTTAATTTTAAATAAAAAAAGTCATTTGATATTATTAAAAAAATACTTAAGATTATTAAAAAAATTAAAATATTATTTAAATAGTAATCATATGTGTTGGTGTTCGTGTCTACATGTCCAAGTGAGGCCGATCGTGTCATGAGGGTCACACGACCGAAATTGTGTGTCCCTGTGACATAGGTTGCATGTAGGGCTCGACGACGTGTTGGATACTAGGGATGCTATTTGAATGCCTATTTTTATGTTGATTTGATGATATTTTAGTATGAACTATAAATTAAGAAATTTTACCCTCTTTTTGAAGCCGGTTTATGTACATCTTTCCTTTTGCAGTTTTTGATTTTCCATGATATGTGGTGCTATGGGATACTGTCCAACTTTGTGCTTATGGTGTTGGAAGTTTGAGAGAATGAAAACTTGAAAAACCAAAGCTTTTTAATAATATCTAGATTAATTATGGAAAACCACACAACTTTTATTGTTTTAGCTGAAGTTTGTCAGTAAGCTTTCAGCCGGCTGATTAGCGTTATTGCCTGCAGTGAGGAGGATAGAAGATGGTTCATGGAAGCTAAAACAGTTGAGTTATCAAGCGAATGAAGGAGATTACTGTTATGCAAACTCAAGGGCAGGTTTTGGAGGCTCAAGGTGTCAAAGCCACTGACATTGAAGGTCATTTGGTCTCTCAGTTGTGAATGTTGTTTAAGCATAATTTACTTTTTACCAATTTCCTGACATTTTTTTTTACACCGCACATGTTTTACTCTGCAGATATGTTAGATGAGCTACAAGAACATGTTGAATCTATTGATATGGCCAATGGTAAGTTTCTTTATTAGCTTTATGTATGATAGCTTTTGAAACGATGATTTGGACTCTTGTATATTGCATAAATAGCTTTAAAACATAAAGAACTTTTCACAAATCTTCGAACAGGGAAAAGGTAAGAAAACCCAAAAAAAAAGTGGAATAAATATCCATGTTAATTCCTAATTCGAGAGAACAAGTATTGAAAACCATGTTTCCTTGTGTAAGAAAATGACAAAGAAAAACATCAAAAAAGGAAAAGACAAAAGGCACTTCTTCCTGCTTAAAATCTGCCATGCAAGTTTTGGATTATCCCATTTTGGGATGGTTTGGGCCTAAATCAAGTTACTCGTGTTTTTGAAAAATTCTAGAATCGTTTCTTTTGTGAATAGTTTTCAGATGTAGTGACAAATCAGATTGCTCAACAGTTTCTTCTATGCAATGGCAAAATCATAGTAACCGTAAGTTTCTTGCTACAGAGAATCATAGTTACTGGAAGCTTATTGCTACAGAGAGAAGCTAGCTTTGAGCTTCCCATAAGCTCACTTCAGAAGTGGGAATTGGGAAAGTCTTCGCTTTCTCCAACTGAGAAGAAGCTTTGAGAAACTCACTTCTAAAATATGGGAAACTTGATTCGTTTTAGTGGGAAGCCTGCTTTCTCCTCGTTTAAGAAATGATTCTTTTTTGTTTCCTTACCATTTCTCTCTTACTTCTTGTCACTTTTCACTCGTTTTTTCATAACTTTCTATGTTTTTCTATTAAAAAATAATACATTCTTTTATAACAAGTTGGCTTTTATGATTTTAAACTTTTGTTAATGTCCTTTTTTGTGTTTTTGTCTTGTTCATATTGCTTTCTATGTGTTTCCTTTTTATTTTTCATGCACTTACATAATTACTTCACAACTGTATCCCGCTTTGCGCTTCACACTACTTTTTTTAGCACTAGCTTCTCCGCTTCTGCTTAATGTATCGCTTCTCGTATCCATTTCGTTTCCTAGTAACTATGGGAAAAACATCTCCTCAGCCTCCCTGACTTTTTCAGAGAGAGAGAGAGATGAACTCATTGACACGCTGTTCCTCAGTTTGGCCAGTCTTTTTCAGTGGCCATGTTCCCTTTTCCAGACCTCTCTAAACATAAGTTTATGGCATGGATGGTATTTGCTATTGCTGTGTGATATTGTATACTGCATCCATTTAGATTATTTTTGTATTTTATTTGTATTTTGTTCGGCCGTGTTCATGGAATTTTGTGTCTGATTTGTGTAATGCTTTTGTATGACAAACTGTTTATACTTTTATTTCTGTTTTCTAGCTTACAGGTAGTGTTTTTTATTGCACTGTGATGTTGGATAAGAAGTCTATTTATATTATTTTTATAATTTATTTGTATTTTGGTCCATTTGTACACTTAAATGCAATATAACTGATCATAGTTATTTCGTCTTTTTGGTGAAACTATAGATTTACATGCAATAGGTGGGCTTGGTGGTGAGTTTACTCGGTTACCTGATGAATTCAGGTGCTGGAATTCGAGCAAAAGCAGCTGAGGTACTAACCACTATTGTGCAAAACAATCCGAGAAGCCAACAACTTGTGATGGAAGCAAATGGCTTTGGGCCTCTTATGCTAAACTTTAGTTCAGACCCGCATGTAACTGTTCGAACCAAAGCACTTGGTGCAATATCCTGTTAAGTATCTAAACAATATCAAGAATTGTTCTGCTTTTTTTCTGTTACATAGTAGATGAGCCTATCGTCTTCTGCAGCCATTCTTTGGGTGGTAAACTGTTCGATTTGACCTCTCTTGATTCAGCTCTGATTCATCACAACAATCGTGGACTTGCTGAATTTCGGTTGACCAGTGGTTACACTGCACTAAAGGATGCGCTTAGCTCGAATAACGTGAGATTTCAGAGGTAAAGATTTGACCTGTTTCTGGAATTGAAGGACAAGAATTTTTTTCATTGCTGATTCGCCAGTGAAATGCTTGTACTGTTTGTCAGAAATGAGTGATCTCTTCAATACAAGTACTTGGAAGGAAACATTAGTTTCTGGAATTAGAATGTGGGAAAATCTTGGCATTTAAAAGAACAAAAAAAATAATACAAAGATGAAAAATCACATTCAATATATGAAAAACAAAATACAAATTTCAAAAAAAATGCAACGTCACAATATGTTTAATTAATTATTGATATTTGGTTAAAGCTATACATCTTCTTAGACAACTTATTGAGAGAAATAGAGAGAGGAACAAAGATTTGCATAAGATTTTTATTGATTTGGAGAAGGCATACGATAGAGTACCTAGGGACATTCTCTGTTGGACAATGACGAAGAAAGGTATTTCTCTCAAGTACATTAGTATAATTAAAGATATGTATGAAGGAGTAGTAATAAATGTCCGCACTTGTGGAGGGGTGACAACCAATTTTCCTATAACGGTTGGGTTACATCAAGGATCTGCTTTAAGCCCTTTCTTATTTGCTATAGTGATGAATGAACTTACGAGATCAATTCAAGAAAATGTATGTGTTGTGGTGTATATTGTTTGCTGATGATATTGTTTTGATTGATGAGTCTAGAGTTGGGGTTAATGCTAAGTTAGAATTATGGAGACAGACATTGGAAGCAAGAGGTTTTAAGTTGAGTAAGAGTAAGACATAATATATGGAATGTCGGTTTAGTAAGCAACGAAGTAGTGATGAAAGTGTAGTGAAGTTTGGTGAGCAAGAAATACCAGTGGATGATTGTTTCAAATATTTGAGATTTATCATTTAAAAGTATGGAGAAATTGATGGAGATGTAAATCATAGGATAAAGGTTGGGTGGATGAAATGAAAAAGTGCAACTGGAGTGTTGTGCGACCGTAGAATGCCATTGCAGTTGAAGGAAAAGTTTTATAGGACGATTATTAGGCCTGCTTTATTATATGGTACAGAATGTTGGGCTGTCAAGAGACATCATATTAAAAAAAAATGAGTGTAGCTGAGATGCGTATGCTTAGATGGATGTGTAAAAATACAATAAAAGATAAGATTCGAAACGAGGAGATACGTAAGAAGGTAGGCGTTGCACCCATTGAAAATAAGATGAGAGAGAATCGTTTACGGTGGTTTAGACATATTCGGCGAAGGTCTAATGATGCTCTAGTTAGAAGGATGGAGAAATGGGAAAATATATTAGTTAAAAGAGGTCGGGGTAGGCCTAGGAAGACATGCATAGAGATGATAGGAAAGGATATGAATGCTTTGAACCTCACCGAGGACATGACATTGGATAGAAATGATTGGAGGAGAAGGATTCATGTGGAAGACCCAGAATGATTTTCTTTTTTGGTTCATATCGCCGACCCCAATTGTTTTGGGATGAAGGCGTTGTTGTTGTTGTTGTTTGTTGGTTTACATACTCCTTCATGACATGCATACACTATATTAATCTTGTCAGGAGGGAGAAATGTATGTAGTTCTGTGTTCCTTCAAGCTGATTTTCAGGTTGATGCTAATGCCAACGACTTTTGCAAGGAGTCCCTTAACTTGATCCAGTACTTGCTACAAGAAAACAAAGAAGAGTACTCTGGTATCATAGCTTAGGTTTCCACGCATCATCATGCACCTAACATCTAGTGAAGATGCAGGTGTACGAGAAGGTGCACTTACGCAGCCTTTTGGAGCTTATTAAAGGTGGTGGCATGGCTGCAATTGGAGGTGGTACTGCTGATGAGGATGAGAAGTTGAAACAGATCCTCCAACATCGTATTGATGGAATCAACTTAATGGCAGCATACCATCTTGGGGCTGCCAAGGAAGAGAGAGGCAGCCGGTGGATATGCTTTGGAAAGAATTCTATAATGAACCATCATCACTGCAAGGGAAAGGGCTGGTTATGCTTGCTGAAGAAGATGAACCGCCACCTGATGTTGCAAGCAAGATTTTTGAACTGCGGCTTGGGGCTTGGGCGGCCAATCGAACTGCAAGTGATAAGAGCGATAATCCTCTTCTCTTAGGCTACACACCTTCAGCAGAGTCTCATAGCAGAGTCTCATACCGAGGTTTTAAACTGTGAGAAAATGATGCCACAGATCGAAAATAAACACCAACAGAAGATCAGAAAAAAAGATGACTTTTTTTGGTTTTCAAGTTCTTTGTACAAAGGCTTCCATGGGTTGCTAGAGCAGATTATAATGTTGCACGCTTCTGTTGTAAGTTGCAGCGTGAAGTGCATTTGGAGGTAAGGATGGAAGCCCTCATCCTGTTTGGACTGGGGATGGAGGTTAAAATCAAAACCCTTGCCAGGATAGAGGTGGGGATGAACTTACACTTTCCTCCGCTCTGCCTTGCTCCGCCCCCACTCAATCTCCGATCATTGTTAGTAAAATGCTAAAATACTTTTTAGGGATGACAGTGGACTGTGGGGAAACGAGACCCGCCTTGACTCACCCTCATTTGAACCAGAGATGGAGGACATGAAACAAGGATGAAGGTTGGGATGAAAGTCAAAATCAAAACCTGTATGAGAATGGAGGGCAGAATTTTGAGACTAGGTGGGGGTGGAGACCTTGTCTCCTACCCCGGTCCACTGTCATCTCTATTTGGAGGGCAGATCAGGTCATATTATAACTAATCATTGGTCAGATTCAATCCCCACCACTCATCTCACTTGGGAATTGTGAGCGTGGGGCCCACATGCATCTCCACCAAGTGAGATGTGCAGTGGGGATTGAATATAACCAATGAATTCTTTGTATACCAAGAAAAAAAGGACCTAAAATGGGCGTTTTTGGTTTTAGTTTCGCCGGATGTAAAATAGGGCCTGTATTTGCAGCATATGAATGTTGGTGAGCCTTTTTTTTTAGTTTTCTATCATTAATAATTTTATGGTTTTTTTTGTTTGAAGCAATTAAATGTCTATGAGCTCTCCTTTTTATAGTTTTCTATAATCAATCATTTTAAGATTAGCATTAAAAAAAATAAAGTGTTTATGTAAGAGCATTTGCTCCTTCAGACGTGGGTGCTTATGGGGCTTCTGCTTTGCCATATCATTGAGTATGTCTTATTCTCTTCTTCATTGCCTTCAGTTTTCATATTCTAACACAATCTAAATTTTTAACTATGTAATAAATATAGGGTTCTAATTATTCAATGTTTATCATATGAAATTTTCAAAAATTGATATTATCCAAAGAAAAAAAAGTTGACGTTTTTTGAATGTTTCTTATTTTGACAATAATGCAAATTTGTTGCAGCACCTTTTTCATGTTTTTCTTTATAGTTATTATTATTGTTATTATTTTTATGACAAGGAACCTTCCTAAGGACATGACAGGCTCATTCTTCTAGGAAGTAAACCTGGGTAATTATTTTCTTATATTTATATCTAACGATATTTTCTTGAGATTTTTCTTAAAAAACAATTTGTCTAATTAATGCAAGGTTCTCCTTTTTACCATTTTTGTTATTGTTTTTTTAATGAGAAACCCTAGTCAAGAATCAGGTCACTTAATGGGTTCACCCCTTGCAAGGTAAACCCAGCCAGGTGGGGTCATCGATGCTCAAGCTTTTATGGAGTCCACCAGTTAAAGGCACCCGCAAATCTGGTGAGAGCCGAACCTGAGATTAAGGGATCTGCACCTTCTTTCTAGGCCCACTGCCACTCGGGCAACCCGTTTTTTTTTTTTTTTAACATTGATCTTTGAGCACTATAACGTTATCCATCCGATGTCCTTACCATCCATCCAACCAACGGGTAGGATTAGCTCACATTCTCACATGAGGACAACTCTTAGACATTTAGATGCAACGGTTGGATGGTTAGAATGGTCGTAGGATCCCACAGTGTTGTGTCATAGAATAGAATCCTTTTTCATTGATTTTTAATTAGAAAGTATCAACCTATGAAGTGTGTTATGAAAGTAGATTTTTTAAGAACAGAAATCAACAGCTCCCTTACCTAGTGTTTAGGGATGGCAATGGACGGGGGCGTGGGACAAGGTCTCCACCCCCGCCCCATTTCAAAATCCGAACCTCCACTCCCGCCTCCATCCCCGTTTCATGTCCTCTATCCCCGGTTCAAACGGGGGCAAGGCGGGGCCCCATTTCCCCTTGGGCTATAGTCATCCCTTGAAGGATGGAGAATGGGGCGGGGCAAGGCGGGGATTGGGACGGGGACGGGGTGGGGTGGGGAAAAGTGTAAGTCCATCCCCGTATGGGGATATATTTTAGCCTTCATCCCCGCCTCCATCCCTGTTTCATGCCCGGTCCAAACGGGGTGAGGCGGGCGGGGCCCCATTGTTCCCATGTCCGGATCCCTAGGTTTGATTCCACTTCGAATCCCTTTTCGCTTTCGGTTTGATCCCTAGGTTGCTTCCGATTCAATTTTCGGTTCGATTTCAAGTCGTTTTGTGATTCCCGCTTCCTAAATTCTTATAACTGTTTCGCCTCCCACTTCCGCTTCCCAAATTGCATCCTGCTCCCACTTCCTCGATTGGCAAGCTTGGTCTATGCTGCAACAAAATGAGAGATTTAAAGATGTCACTAATAGGAACAATGTCGATTGGGTTAAGTGGAGACAAGCTAGTGGCGTGTTATTTGATAAAAGAGTACCTTACGATTGAAAGGACATTTCTATAAGATTGCTATAAGACTAACGTTATTATATGGAGATGAATGTTAGACGACTAGAAAGCGACAAGAAGACAAAGTGCATGTTGCAGAGATGCGTATGATAAGATGGATGTTTGGGGTTACAAGAAAAGATAAAATTAGAAATGAATATATTAGAACGCGCTTAGGAGTCCGACCAATCGGTTGGTTCTGCGCACACATGCATTCAGCTGTGATGCGCTGCTATACCGGATCTGAATGATTATGCATAGATGCTTAAGATCCGTTGATCAACACTATCTCACATGAATGATCGGTTAGATCTGCTCAGGCGAGCTAGAGCCTAGATGCTCCTGCAGCTAGCGCACAGATTGCGGATTGTGCTGCGGCAGGCTATGTCGCATCCGACTGCTGAGGCAGAAGCAGCTGGTGTGGCAGTATAGCAGATCGTCGTATTCCATGGCTCAAGATATGCTGCAGACATATTTAACTACTCCAGTGATCTCGTCCAAGCTGTAGATGAGAAGGTGGAAGAAGGAAGTAAAATTTCTTAATGAGGTTTGATCTCCTCAGTAAAAGCCCAATTCCCTAAACTCTAAACTAAAGCTTAATTCAAGACAAGCTTATTTCATTTCTGATCAAGATCTTCAAGATATCATATTTACAAGAGACTTGCACTATTTATAGAGGCTTACAACCCTTTGGCGCCAATTCATTTGGGCAGCTCACAATTCAATTCTCATCAGCGTCACTCTTTAATCCTTTGCTGACACTGCGCCAACCTCCACATTGTTTTCTTATGCGGCACACATGTGTGCTTTAGCGCTGCTGGCGCATGCGTGCTAAGGTGCAATCCTGATGCTGCAGTGATGGGTCGTGCTCATGTGTGGCTTGTGGCTGTTGGCTAGATGCCTGTAGTTGAGTCTGCAACACTAGGGCCACTCTCACCCTTCGTTTTGCTTTGGATGGGAAATTGCCTACGGTGGTTGCCCAGGGCACATTTAGAAGTGATAAAGATGTAGGAAAAGTGATGCAAAATGAAAAAAATTGCACATATTTTGCGATCCTTTCAAATGAGACAAACTTTTTTGTTGAGAGAGATTGTCTAAAAGGTATACTTTTTGATAGGAAACATTCCTCAACAAGAGGGTGGAAAAATGTTTTCTACCAAGAGAAAATTTATTTTACACTCCCCACCGCTCATCTAACCATCATCACCACCCACCATCCATCTTACCACCACCAACGACCATCCTCCTCATTTTTTCGCATTTTTTCACTTCGTTTTTCTCATGCTACACAAACAAGTGAAAAACTTTCTTTTTAGAAAACTTATATAAAAAACACTCCTAGGCAAAACTTTATTTTTTTATAAGAGATTTTCTCTCTCCCAATTGTGCCCAATTAGCAGACAAGCATGGAGGAATGTCACAGAAAGAACATTATGTTTTCAAAGCTGGTCAGTGAGCAAGTTCCAGCAGAAGAATGTCTATACTTACTGAAAGCTTACCTTTCAACCCATCTTTTGGAAGATATGGATGTTGAGGAATATGTGTAGTTTTGAGGGCAAATGGATAGATCCAACCAAAGTTGAGGAAGACACTCTTTTAGGTTTTATGGGAGCATATTATAGCCCCAAAAGGGTTTGACCTAGTGGGATGGGGCCTAGGCCGTTCAGCGGGCAGTCTAGGTTCAAATTTCATGGGCGTGACCCCTTGCGCAAGCTGAAGCGTGATGACTCGAGGCAAAGGGTAAGCTCACAAAATTTTATGCTGTCAGAACAACGACCGTAAGTACAACATGAAGAGCCAGCAGGACTAGGTCTATGATCTTGGGGGCGATTTCTCCACATAAGTATAAAAAAGAAAAGCATGTTATGAAGATTGTGCACAACTCTAACAATCAGATTGTGGTGAGATGGAAAGGCTATAATTTTAGGCTCCCCTTAGACATGGCTGGGGGTGGGAAAAGGTGTAAAGGGAATGGGATCTTGTGGGGGCACAGTAAGTGACAAAAGTTAAAAAAGGCAGAATCTTGGCAGCCAAAAACTCGTAAAAAATACATTTTTTTTGTAAATCTCCATTTGTTAGGCAAAATATCAATAATAAAAATAATTTTAAAATATAAAAATTAAAATTGTATAAAAAATATAAACAGGAATCTAGCAAAGTTGGCTAGAACAGGGATCCAAAAATTCTGAGAGGACTATTCCCGTGACTTAAGGATCGCAGTAGACCGGTGGCAGGGCAGGGGACAAGATCTCCACCCCCGCCCCGTCTTAAAATTCTGCCCTCAATGCCTGCTTCTATCTCTGCACGGGTTTTGATTTTAACCTCCATCCCCGCCTTCATCCCCGATTTACACGGGACAAGGCGAGACGGTGCCCCATTTCTCCCCTGTCCACTGCCATTCCTAAAAGCATTTTATTTATTTTACTAACGGTGATCGAGGATGATGCGGGGCAGGAGAAAGCGTAAGTCCATCCCTGCATGGGTTTTGATTTTAACCTTCATCCCCGTTTCATGTCTTCCATCCCTAGTCCAAACGGGGTGAGGCGGGGCAGAGCTCCGTTTCCTCCGGGTCCACTGTCATCCCTACCTTTGACTGGCGCCCAACTCCTTAATTTTGCTTTCTTGACGTTTATTCCTTTATCAAACCTCAGCTTGCCTATCCAAAAAAAAAAATCAACAGTCCCCAATACAATAGAATTGGAAAAATCATGTTGGTACATGGAAACCACTCGACCCAAAGTGTGTTTGCTAATAAATGAATTGTTTCGAGCATATGTGAGGCTAAATTGCACACAAAATTGAGTGTTAGTTTGCCCAAAAGAGAATAGACTTTACATTAATGCAGCATAGTTGTATGGTGGGCATGCAACAACCAGCTATACATCTTGGCAGTTTTCGAAATAGGTGTGTCCATCTCGAGAAATGTTGAGATAAATGGTTAGCAGTAGTAGAGCTGCATGGTAAGCATGCTACACCATTGCATAAAAAAGGCCTTGAAATATTTAGTGTATCGGTTGGGGGGCACTGATATGAACACTGACATATACAGACATTATTTTAATATTGTTTTCAATAAAAACAACATATCAAAATGTCAACTGCTGAGTAAGGATGACAGTGGGGCGGGGCGGGGGACAAGGCCTCCACCCCCGCCCCGCCTTAAGATTAGAACCTCCATCCCTGGTGGGGATGGATTTTAACCTCCACCCCCGCCTTCATCCTCGTTTCATGTCCTCCATTCCCGGTTCAAACGGGGATGAGGTGGGGTGGGGCGGGGAAAAGGGTACGTCCATCCCCGCCTCCATCCCCGAACAGGGATGGATTTTAACCTTCATCCCCGCCTCCATCCCCGTTTCATACCCTTCATCCCTGGTTCAAACGGGGCGGGCCCCGCTTTCCCCCGGTCCACTGCCATCCCTACTGCTGAGTTCGCATGGTCGGTGATGTTTAAATAACAAATAATAAAAATTTAGTGACAACTATCCAGTTTAAATATGTAAAATTGGTAACAAAGTTTCAAATCACACACCTAACTTTTGTCTTCTGAACCCATTGTAAGTCAGAGGTGGACAAGGGGCCAGACGGCCTGCGGGCTCGGCCCTAATCGGGCTTTTGGCTAGGCCATGTCAAGCCCCAACTGGGCTAACATGGGCTGGACCGCTGGCTCGACTCGATCAGTGCACGTGTGTGTATATATATATAATAAACCCAACCCGGCTCGATTAGGCCCACGGTCCTAATGGTTGCGCCAGCCTGAATCAGGCTTTGACCAGGCTGGTCCGGATTGTTGCCCACCCGAATATTGCAAGGAAAAAGATCCCTTTACGCTAAAAAAAGTGCAAATTTTTAATCAATCATCATTCTTTTATTATCACTTATCAGAGCCTGTCAAATCCCTAATATTAGGTCACAAAAAGTACATACTTTTACAATTACAGAGCCATTGGTGAAATTATGGCATTGCTTAATAAAGAAAGCATTGTTACCAAGCATAGTGACAAATATTGCAAGATTTATGAAAATCTCGCAATAATATTGCGAGAAATTGCCTGAAAGTTTAAAACAGAAATTTCTCGCCAGATTTTCAAAATATCACGAGATTTACGAAAAAACATAAATATCATAATTTAAACATAATATGTACGTTTTAAATGGCTATTTATCATGAAAACCCGTGTTTTATTTTTAAAATAATTTTTATTAATATTTTCTTATAAAAATTAATTTATAAAATTTAAATTTATTTTTTAATGCCGAAATTTTGCCCAAAAAATGCGAGATTTATGAAAAGTTTCAAATTATCACGGGTTTTTGAAAAATGATATTTTTGCAGTTTTTTAAACTTTTGTCACTTGTGTTACCAAGGCAAGCCTTTTGCCCTAAGCCTTGTACGGAAAACAGATTTTGAGGAGAGTTTAGGGAGTGCTTGCCACGTGTCCAAGCTTTTACAGCTAGGGAAACACAGAGAAAAGAGGGGCATTGTCTCTCCATTTTGCCTTTCCAAAATGCAACAAAAAAAAAAGAGAGAAGAGGAGGAAAGAAAGCCGCTCCCTGGAAACAGACTCTTTCGCCCTCCCTAATTTAGTGAGAGAGTTTTCAGTCGCAGATCACCCATCAAAAACCCTAGGAATACCCCAAAAAACAAAAAAGGCGACGATCGGAGAAACCGATGATCGTTGAAAGATGACGTTTTGAGAGGAGGGGGACTCACTAGAGCGTGTCGGGAGGGTCGATGATGGTAACACTCCACTCGAAGATGTTGGAGTCGTCGACCAAGCCGACGGAGAAGCCATCGACAGGGTTCCTGTAGATATCTGAAAGACAAGGCAAAAAAAGAATCTTTAATTTTACTGACCATCGATCCCTCAATCCCTAATTTTTTAAAATGTCAAGACTCTTGACTCAGTCGAGTTGCAATAAACTCGGGGTGGGGCACCGAGTCTAGTTGACTCGAACGATTCCCGAGTCGACTCGGTTTCTAGTTCTGGGGTGGGTGACCGCCCACCCATGCCCACCCCTGGCTCTGCCACTTATATATATATATATATATGTGTGTGTGTGTGTGTGTGTGTTTATATTTAGTTAATGAGTATGTATGAGCTGAGCTGAGCCGAGCCTAACACGTTATTCATGTTCAGTTTGTCGAGCCTATTTCATGAGTTATATCGAGTTGTTTACAAGCTGAGTTATAAGTGGCTCATCTCGTTTTCGAGCCCAACCTTTGGGGTTCCAACAGGTCGGATTCGGGCTGGATCCTGCCAGATTTGAATATGAATCTGAAATGCAAACAACAGATTTGAATTTTGATCCATATCCGAATCAGACCCAAATCTGAAATACATGTGATAATATTGGATCCTTAAAAAATAGAACAAAACAAGCTATTTACATCTAAAAAAAATGTATTTGGTCAGAATTTGATTCAGATCAACTCTAGATCTGACTTAAAATGCTGATCCAAAACCAACCTGAATCCTAAAAGCCATTTGATTGAACAGAACTGAACCTAATTTGAAATTTACTTAAAAGATTAATATTGGAAAAACATATCCGACTCGGATCAGATTTTTGACCGTATCGGATCCGTTTGCAGCCCTACCTACCTTACAGTAAATAACGTGTTTGAATTGTCGAAATATCAGACAGCCAATAATGCGTTTGAACTGGCAAAAAAAAAATTTCGGATCAGAGAATCTAAACTACCATCTAACTCCAAATCCAACTATATCAAAATTGTCACTATCTAACTTATTTACTATTTACAGAAAACAACCTGGCATTTTACTTATTTCATTAGCTGCCTATTTATTTTTTTTATTTATATTTCAAAAACATGCTCAATCTTAAAATCGTTTGTGGAACCTTTCTTATTAATCAAATTAACCAAAACGCTCTCGTTGTTGATTTGTCTAGAAGAAGATTGTAAGATGACATAGCGGTGAGTTGCTTTATAAGAAATAGGCAAAAAATGTTATTTTATAACTCAGTAGTTTAAAATATGTTCACTACAATTGTTTGTATGTGAAAACCACTTAGCAAATGTATTTACTTTTTTTTTTTAGTCAAACCAACCCTACGAATTTAGGGGTGTCAACGGTCGGGTTTGGTTCAGACGCAGGTGAAATCAGACTTAGACCAGATTTTTTGATATAGTATCGGGTCCAGATCTGGGTCTAATGAGGTCTATTATAAGAGAAACCATGCTCAAACCCGATAAGAACTACATGAACCAGACCCGGTAAAATAATATTTTTTTATCATTTTTACATTGAAAAATTGTAGGTCTTAATTAAAACTCGGGCCGGGCCCGGGTCTGGTATAAAATTTCACAAACTATACCCGAGTCCATGTATTAATCAGACCTTTGGGTCCGGACCCAAGTCTTAATCGGGTCTTCTTATTTATCACCATACCCAGACCTTATAGGGACCGGTAAACCCGACCCGTTGATACCCCTACTACCCCCTACTACGGATGTGATCTAAATACTCTAATTAACATTCAGATTGTTTCTTATCGGAGCAGTTTTGATGATTGAAACATCAATGACTGTAAATGCAGCAAATTTTTTCAAGTTGAAAAAATGTGTTTTTCATGTAAAAAACATGATTTAATAGTCTATTTCAGAGGTGGGCCAAGTAAGGCAGGATGATCATGGGGCTCCACCCGGGGTTTTCTCGCTTGGGCGAGGGTTCCTTATTATAAAAAAAATTGGTTCTTGCTAAATCAACCATGCCGAACATATCTGTGACATCAGATTAAGCCAAAACAACTTTCATTATCATGTTTTTTTGAAAGGCAGACCCCTACCAGTTATCCCAACACAAGGTGACTTGCACTTGCTGCTCCTACCAGACAACCTGGTACAACTTGCATGATTATGTATGTATGTATATATATAGGAAAATGGGTTTGTGCTAAACCCATCTGGTGTTAAACCACATGCTAAATGGTAAATGGGTTCGTGATTTTTTTGGTGCTTTTTATGCAGTTTCGGCCCCATAAATATGTTGGGCATGGTTGATTTACTTACTAAGAATCCACACCTGGATCATGTGTTTTTTATGAAAAAATGATGATTGGAGCCTCGAAAATTTATAAAGATTTTGGACTTTGAACTTTATAAAAACCCACTTATGTGTTGAAATCAAACGCTTCAAGAGTTGATCCTTATAAAATCAAGTACTAGATCACAACTGTATGGTCATAATTTAAAAATAAAATAAAAAAGCCTGGTAAACCTATTTAGCACACGGTTTACTATATATGTGTGTGTTTTATGTATTTGAATTGCATTCAAATAAAATTGTCGGTTAAATGTAATTATCTAAATGAGGGGCATCGTTTTACAAATTTGTTAAACTAGGTGGCATTATTTAAATTATTTTTCCTTATTAGTTTTTACAGGGTGGTCCAATATGAAATTCTCCATCAAACAAGGGGTTGAACTGAATAAAAAAGTAAATAATTAAAAAATGAACAAGCGAATCAGATACGAGATCTGCAAATTAAAGTACAAACTTTCTAAACCACTGCACTGCTGCAATTTGGGCAAAAGGCCTTTTTTTTCTTATTAGTTTTCACAGGGTGGTCCCATGTGAAACTCTTCATCAAACTACGGGTTGAATTGAAAAAAAATAAAAATAAAAAAATAAAAAGCAAATCAGATATTTTCGGGCAAGGCCCCACGCAGACACTTGGATCAGGGTGCGTGGCGAAGTGGGCACTTTGCCGTCGGGAGCCAAACACAATCTAGAATCCACCCTTTGAGATATTTCCCGCACCCCACCAAAGTATCAGTCCTCTCCCTTCTCTTGTTTCTAAACTCTTAGCCTGATTTTCCTATGATTATCAAATGAAAATTGGGTAACGATCATACGGTTTTCTCTGTTCAAGAATTGGAAGGAAACCATCTTTATTTTTCTTTTTAATCTAACTTCTGTGGCGAATCTGAGGTATGTATAGGAGTTTCTCTATTCATGGTTTTCTGTTGTTTTCTTGATCATGGTTTTTTGTATTCTTATGATTTGATTCGAGGAAGAGAGAATTCTGTTCGTTCTACGAATTTGGTAGATGGGTTTTGAGCAAGACAGGAAAGGAGTTGCGTAATTGATCAGATTAGGTGAAACTGGGATGTTTCCATCATGTTGGTAGGTTTTATATGAGAAGAGGAGAGTCTTAGTTCCTGAATTTTGGTTGGTATTGGATAGAATTTGGCCGTTGGTGGTGGGCAGAATGGGGGGAAGCGACGATATGGATTTTGACGAGTCGGAGGAGAGGGCGGCGGAGTGGGAGGAGGGGTTGCCAAGCGTGGAGGATTTGACGCCTCTTTCGCAGCCGTTGATCCCGCCGTTGCTTGCTTCGGCGTTTAGCATCACGCCGGAGCCTTGCTGGAGCATGGTCGATGTGAACAGCGCTTCGCAGAGTACGATGGCGAAGCTTCGGCGACAGACTGGGATAGGAGCGCTTGAACACAATTGGAAAACACTTCCGTCGTCCTCGATGCGTGATGGTTCTTTTGTTCTTGAAGGGGAGGATGGTGGGAATGGCGGTGACCACTGTTCTTCCAGAGAGGATAAGGCAGGCAGGAAAGGGCGGAGGTTTTCGGATTGGGATGCGGAAGAAGCAGAATCCGGCTTGAGGCCTGAGAATTGGAATGACGATCAGTCGGCACGGGCGCTGAAGAGGCCACGGTTGGTGTGGACTCCGCAGCTGCACAAGCGATTTGTCGATGTCGTCGGTCATTTGGGTATCAAGAATGCCGTGCCGAAGACAATTATGCAATTGATGAATGTGGAAGGGCTCACAAGAGAGAACGTAGCTAGCCATCTTCAGAAGTACCGGTTGTATCTCAAGAGAATGCAGGGCTTGTCCAACGAAGGGCCGTCCTCTTCAGATCAGCTCTTCTCTTCTGCCTCTGTGCCAAACGGTATTGCCGGCTCATCTGTGATGGCTGGTCACCGCGAAGAGTCGTCTGGGCATTTGCCTATACCGATGCCTTATGTCACACCTTTCGTCCCGATGCCTGTCGTTGGGGTAGCACATGGACATGGCCCTCTGGCAATGCCTATCGTCTCTCCTGATGTGTATAATGGGTTTGAGACGCATCCCTATACTGCGAATGGCGGCAACTTTGTTCCACAGAGAATGTCATCTGTGGAGCAGCATAGAGATTGACCGTTTAGCAAGTTCGAGTCAGTTATGCCATATCCTCATGTTACTCCTAACAATAAATGAAGAGAATATTTAGCTTTTTTTTCTTACTACATATCCAATTCTTGTTGCAATTCTTCCTAAGATTCTTGGTGCGACTTTCATTGATAAGATGTAAGTTAAAGAGTAATTTTTTAACATTAATATTGATTCTTTGTAATGCTTAGGTTTTGCATGGGAAAAATATTCATCTCAAATGCCCTACACATCCCAAGTGAATGCTTGTCTATCATGGTTTATTGTTACTTCATTGTTTATCTCCTTGAAAGGAAAAAGATTTTCAGGAATTCTTGGATGCTGACTATTTTTAAGGATTTATGTCCATGCTTCTCATCTAATGTTGCCGTAGAATCATCTGCTTTATTCAAAATAGTTTTGTATGTGTGTGTATGGTGCAGGACCCTGTCACGTTCTGGTGCTCAAGTAACACCTTTAATTTGTCTGTTGAGGCAGCAATGGCTTTTTATATTGTAAAAATTGGCAGAAACCTGGGTCCTTTCTGGAGATATACTTGTGGTCAATGCTGGCTTGGTAAACTTCTCCTTTTTGGAAGATTCCTACTTATGAAGTGGTATGTCATAAGAATGACTACTTCATTCCCTCGCACTTCTCATTCTTTATCTTTTGTGATGGTTATAATAAACACATTTGCATGGATAAGTCCTCTTGTTATTGCTGAGATGGATCATTATGCATTTAGGCCTCGTTTGTTCCATTCCCATGTAAAGAAAATGCTTTACATGGGTATGGGCACAGATTTTAAAAAAATCCTGCCAGTTCATAAGGGGGGAGGTATGAATGGATTTGCACATAAAAAGTGACAGGTGGTGGAAAAAACTTAGGCCCACTTGTGCCAACATGACACTTTTTCACCATGATGATTTGATGTTTGTTTCATTCATGGTGGGAAAGGATTACATCAGGGTTGTCAGCTCAACACTTTCCCATGTAAGTTGCATGAAACAAAAGAGGCCTTACTGTTACAAGTAGGCCCAAGTGGCAGTCTTGCATTCAATGCGATTACATTTCTAACACAGTTGTGGCAGTCTTGCACTCAATGTGGTTACATTTCTAACACAGTTGCATCGGATAATGAGTTACTTGGGCGTTTGCATATGAAGCAGCAAATTAAGGACCATTGATGTTTGTTTAGCTGCACTAACAGAATGGACCCATCATGAATCTCTATTAGTCTACCAATCAATTCTTGTAGCACCACTGTGAAGAAAACAAAAGTATCCTCTCGTAAAATTGGGCCTGGAAATTTTCACAATAATAAATGTTGAACAGATTTGTTAATGAGGTCAAAAGTATGTCTGGCTGCTCATATCACACCTCAACTCAAAATATCTTAGTATAGATGGCCAAGAGTTGCTCAAGACAAAGATATGATGAACAACAATATTTGTGCGCCAGTTGGAGAGTGGGGAAAAGTGATTTATGGAGGTTTGCACATGTTTGTGTGTATGAGTGGCGGGAAAGAGATAAAATAAAGCCAATACAAAGAAGTGATTGAACTGGATCCTGTGTGGGTACCTAAAAGATAGGAGCGATTTGAACTTATTGTTAATAAACATCACAATCATGCAACTGGATACTCTGGAATCCATAAATAAAGACAACAGAATGTGTTTGTTCAGATCAATTGGTTGGAGCCTGGCAAAGAAGTCAGTATTGTAGTAATCCCCAAAACAGAAGTGTACTTGAATAGGATGTGATAAAAGAAACCTTAGTTTCCTCCTCAACACAAAAGAATCCTTAATATAATAGATGCATGGCATCGGTTAATTTCTGCACCCTATTTCATTGGGGATACGAGTGAAGATGTTGCAGAAGTTATGAGTGCTGAGTCACTTAACTAAATTGAGATTGGCTGGAGCAGCGAATTGCTCATTTCAAGAACAAGTTGAGAGTATGTTAATCCCTGTGGATAATTGAATTCCCGAATTAACTCATGCTCTAGGCAAGGATCCGTGACTGCACTATCTGTAACTGTCAGAACTTGTGCGCACCACCAGATCCTGAATTTGACAAGCCATGGACAGTGTTCTTTTTTGTTCTCATCTGTTTACTCATCATTCGCGATTTTTTTGTTGTGAGGTAACCGGTTCCATGTGGAAGTCAGAACTGTTAAATATTTCCACATTTCAAAATCTATAGGCATTGCATAAGATACTTTATTTGCATGGAGCATGGACCGTTTTATTTTAAGATCATGCTTCTGATATATTATTTAATTTGCAACCACAGTAGTGCAGTGATATCAGGTGAACAAAAGAAAGAAGATGAATCTGTTCCAGACTTGTGAGTTGCAAAAGGGACAGATAAGCCTCTATAGATAATACCAGATTTGATGAAAGTTGATTATGGTTTTGGTGATTCATGCTGATTCTCATTCTATGTCACATAGGTGCGGGTGTGCGGGGAGGGTATATATATATAAATTTTAAAAGTTTCAAGTTAACACTGTGTATGTATGTGCATTTATATATATAATATAGATAAAACTGGACTTGGTTAGGGTTAACTGATTCTACTTTTGGACAGAAATGGACATCGGTGTGGTTGACTTCACTGACACAAAGGAAGCCGTGTCTAAGTGTCGCACGGTCATGGGTGCGGGTGCGGGTGCAGGTGCGGTTCCTTGTTATAAGAGTATGTGTTATATGGCTCTCATTGTAAAGCTATCTAAATGCTAGTCACCACCCAAGGAGAAAAATGCTCATGGTGGTCCTTGTATATTCTAGGAATTCAATTTTCAACTTTCCTCCATTTTGCTCCAAATTAAGTGGCGAAGAAAATCCCTATCCTTGAATCTTCTGTCTATTTTAGGGAGACTCTCAGCTAATATCTGATTTAATGATTCATTTCTGGAATTATAATTGTTTCACTGGATATTCTTGCTCTATCGTATTTGGAGTTGCCACGTGCTCAATGCTTCTGTACCTTTTTTGTGACAGAACACAGTGGAAGATATCTAGCTGTTCATATCTTATTTCTTACCAACAGGAATAAAATGATCTTCCTTCTGTTGATGCAAAATTCCATAAAGTATTGCTCTATCTGGAAAATCATTTCATCATTTCTGCTCACCCTGTCCGTCAAGGACCATAAGAAGTGTTTCTGTGGACAAATTATTGGTGCATGCAGGCAAGATGTGTATCTGTCACTCTTTGAAAATGAAAAAAATGCAAGTTCTGTAAAAGAAGGAAATTATTGGTTATTGGTGCATGCAGGCAAGATGTGTATCTGTCGTTCTTTGAAAATGAAAAAGTTTCAAGTTCTGTAAAATAAAGAAATTCTTGGTCTCAGAGATACCATGTGGTTTAGTTGTTCTATTACTGCAGATCTTACATGGAGAAGGTTGCAATATTCAAGATGTGCTACGTGTGTCTTGTTTTGGGTGCATGGCTTCATGCTAAATACTTGTGGCTCTCCGTGATTATCTAGTCAGCTATTAGAGTGATGGATTAGATACACTGAGATTACGTGGTTACTTCTGTTGTTGGGAACATGCACGTGAGATTTATCACGGGTGGAAGTTTTGAATAAAGGTGTCATGTTGATTAAACTATTAGGATTAATGTTAGAAATATTAGCATTTACCTCCACAACTTCAACATTCACCACCTGAGCATTTTAAGCTGGCAATACCGGTTCTCAGCTCCCTGCCTACTAGATTGGTAAACCTGTTAGTTGGTACTGCAGAAGTGTGGTAATGCTACTGCTGTTTGAAAGTGGACTCACGCCCAGAGTGAGATCAGATGTGTAATGAATCTGGTAGTTCGTATAGAGATTTGTGAGATCTTTTACAAGTTCTTTGTTTCAGGTGGTTTTGTGGCTTTACTTATGATTTTCTTCATAGTTTGGTGTTAAAGTTCATGCCATTAGTCTAAGAGTGAAGCAGTGCAAGCACTGGCCGCTTTAAGAAATCTAGATGTTTGGACTTGCTAATTATTGTTCTATTTGATTAACCAACATTTTTTAATTCAGTTTCTCCAATTGGCTAGTTCATTTTTTTTCCTCGGAGAGAAATGTATCCAAGGGCATCATATGTCTCAAGTCCTGTTTCTGCTGCTCAGACATGGCATGAGCTTGTCAGTATCCTGCAAATTCGTAGATTGCTATTTCATTGTTCCTCCAATGCTTGAAAAGTTCTGCTACAGAAACCATCAGTGTGTGCATCAGATCCTCTGGTGTCTTATGATCTATTACCTGAAAAATGTATTTGAATTGAGGGGGTATATAAGTAGGAGAGTTGGGATCAACTATAAAAGCTCACCCTGTTTTCTACCTACTATGGAGTGGCTTTGCAATTCAACAGTCATGCTTGCACGATCTTGAAGTATTTTCATCATTTCTTTCACTCGGATTCAATTCGGGTCTACATAGATATGATACTTGCTCCAACCCCATGTCTAGAATTTTTAGCCCAACTTCAGACTCATGGTTCTTTAGGTTGGTACTTGGTATTGCCAATTGTTTGTAACCAATATTTGGGCTTCTTTTAGGTCTAGTCATCTGTGGACCAAGTTGGGATGTTGGGGATTGCTTCACTGATTTAAAAGCCTCGGTCCCTGCAAGCAAGATCAATCTTCTGGCGTTCTTCATTTCTGATCAACAGGAACAGAAATCAGTTACCAGAAAAGAGGGAGAAAATTCAAACACGTAAATGGCATTTTCATATAAATTTAAATGTCAATTTCAGAAATAGGAGAATGTAAAGGTAAACCAAGAAGCATCAATTGTATGCTTTGGAGATTCCACCGAGAGAGAATAATTGTTAAATCCTTGTTTTAGATTCCCTCAGATAGAGAAACAATTGTTAAATCCTTCTCTGAAAAGGAATACGATTCATTTTAGAAATCTCGAGCCTATGTCACAAAGACACGTGGACACAAGGATGCATGATGCGGGTTCAACTTGCAAGTTCCAATTTTTTTGGAAAATATGACATGTGGGCACAAAACTTTTTAATTTTGTAAACAATAAAACTATTTTTTTTTTTGACATTTTAATGTTAAAAGTGCATTTTATTGAAATGAAGCTTTTAAATGTAAAAAATAAAATAATATTAAAATATTGTCCATATGTCCATGTTGTCCGAGCATGTTCACTCGTGTCACCAGTGTGTCCTTGTGACAGCCTCCTGCTAGTTATTGCCAAACAAGAGAATTCCCCCCAATACCCTTCCATATCAATTTCTTACTGAATTCCTTCCAAATTATATCCGTTGATTCCTGTCAAATACCACCTCCTAAAAAGTCTCTTAAATTGTTTCCATCAATTTCCTCTCAAATAACATCTCCAAACATAATTAAGCTGACCAAAATCAAATACAACTCAAAAGGTGAGGTGGTGACCAGTCTTTTCCTTTCCACAGAGAATCGTGCTTCTTTTTTAAACAATAAAGAGGGTGGTAAGTGCGAATAAATACCAAGAAAATCCCATTTGTAACATCTTCCAAGTTAGGCATGACGTAAACTTCTATCTGAAGCAGTCAAATCGAGTACTCCATGAAGATTGACTAGATCTCTAATAAAGAGTTTGGCTAACTGGTCACAAGTGTGAGTCGTCTTACAAGGTAAGAAGTGAGCTGACTTAGTTAGTCTATTTATAAATTTTCATACTGATTTCATTTCATTTCTGTTCTTTGAAAGCCTAAGACAAAGTCTATAGTAACATCCGTTCATTTTTACTCAAGTATAAGAAGTGGTTGTAGTAGTCCTCTGGGTCGGTGCTCTATCTTCACTTTTTGGTATAACATACACTTGCTTATAAACTTAACAATGTCTCTCTTCATTCCACTCTAAAAAAATATATCCTTTAAATCTTGATACATTTTGGTACCGTCAAGGTCAATGATATATTTTAAGTGATGTGCCTCATCAAATAACTGATTCCTGAGCTAATCATCCTTAGGAATGCATACTCTATAACAAAACATGAGAAGACCCTAATTATAAACCTTGAAGTCCGACTCCTCGCCTTCAAAAATTCTCTTTCTAACTTTGGTCGCCTATGGGTTTAAGAGTTGCTTTTCCACTACAAGAAAATCGTGGATTAGCGACGGCCTATATCCATCGCTAAACTGTTTAGCGATGGATAGAGGCCATCATGAATTTTTGCTCGCTAATTAGCGGAAAAACTTATCTGTCATTAATTTCGTCGCTAATTTACGACAGACATTATCCATCTCTAATATGTCACTAAATTTTAAAAAAAAATAAAAAAAAATTGATCCCTGTCGGGCGGTATTCAGGCAGCAATAAGCCGGACTTATACCGCACCCGGCAGGCATTGCACAGAACGATCGCTCTGCCTCGTCGCTGAACTTGTATCGTCCTCCGTGAACCGGTGCTCTCCGGCATCACCGTCCTCCGTGAACCGGCGTCGTCATCCTTTGTGAACCGGAGTCGCCGTCCTCCGTGAACCGTCCTCCATGAACCGGTGCTCTCCAGCGTCACTGTCCTCCATGAACCGGCACCGTCATCTTCCGTGAATTGGCGTCGCCGTCATCCTTCGTGAACCAGCGTCGTCGTCCTCCATGAACTGGCATCGTCGTCCTCCGTGAACCGGTGCCGACGTCCTCCAGCGATCGCCGACCGTCCTCTGGCGTCGTCGTCCTCCATGAACCGGTGCTCTCCGGCGTCGTCGTCTTCCGTGAACCGGCGCCGACGTCCTCCAGTGATCGTCGACCGTCCTCCGGCGTCGCCGTCCTCCACTCTCATGTACATGTTCTCCAACGCGCTCTCCGACGTCGCCGTCGTCCGAAAAAGTCGGTTTAAATCGAGCGCGATCGATTTAAATTTCGAACGGGGAGAGAGGGAAAATTTCACGCTCGGTTTAAATCAAAAATTAGCGAGGGATTTAGCGAGGTAAATTTTCCGTCGCTAATCCGTCGCTAATTAGCGATGAAAAAATTCTCTAGCTAAATCCCTCGCTGAAATGTTTTTCTTGTATTGAGAATTAGTGACGAAAAAATTATTGTCGTTAATTCATCACTAATTAGCGACAGATTAGCTAGAGAAAACTTTCATCGCTAATCCGTCACTACTTAGCGACGAATTCGTGAAGAAAGTTTTTTCTAGCTAATCCGTCGCTAATTAGTGACGGAAAAAATCCGTCGCAAATTTTCGGAGCTAATTAACATTTTTCTTGTAGTGTTCCTTAATCCATTCCCACACTTCTGACTTCACACACAAATATTTTAAAATTTAATTTGATGTCCATTAGTCAAAAGTAAGTGATATTCTCTAAGTACCCCTAAATACTTCAATCTTTTTTTCTCTTTAGTAAACAACCTAAAGCAATCATTCTTTACAATGCTATTTGACATCTTTTCAAACTTGAGATTTATAGCAACATAAAGATGATTGAACCATTGATGTTAACTATACTAAATAGATACTTATGAACAATAATATTTTGGCAATTATTTTTTTAATATATCTCTTATCATACTTGCGCATTGAAAGATTATTTGGATGTGCACCATCATTTGGAGTACACATCAATGTTGCTTGCTTGTTTTGAACACCAACACGCCTCGTACAACGCAGAGAATGCCACCTCAATTGAGTAGTGGGCACTCCTTTTTTGTGCTTGAATTCTCTTGCACAATGCTTACAGTCTCTGCTTTCTTTTTAGATGGAAATAACTCGAAATCTTCCCATACTAGAGATCTTTTGGCCTTAGACTTCTGTTGCATGATCAACTGTAGGCTCATCCACAACATTGACACCTTCATATCCATAATTCCATGGAGATGTACATTACTTTGTTCAGTAAGACCAGGGATTACGCCTTGAACAATGACTTCATATGGAACAAGACCAAATAATACCAAACTAAGATACACTGAAAATAATGATAGATAGCAAAGATATTATATAATCTGTCTTCACCATGATAATCATTACCGTAATGATTTCTTCCTGCTAGGCAAGGAATGTTCATTACCCATTCCCAACCAAAGACCAAATAATACCAAACGAAGATACACTCAAAATAATTATAGATAACAAAGACACACTCAGACAAAGTCAGACCATACTTCAATGAAAAAATAAGCCAATAAGATTTTAGAATAACCTGATTTACTGTTCAGGTTGGGCCAGGCCTAAGTTCAGATCAGCTTAACGAATTGAATCATTCAGTTTCAGATTTTTAGATCTTAAACAGACTCTGACCATGAATCCAACTAGAATAGTTTGACATATTTAAATAGTGAATTGGCCACATTTGACATATTTCTATTATTAACCAAAACAAGGATTTGTGCCAAAATTGAGTTTCATCTACATCATTGTTAGTAAAAAATAATATTTTCCCTATCTAACTAGTCTTTACGTATCATTTCCACAATATCCAGGGCACCAACAATCAACAAGTACTTCAACCAATACTTCAAATGAAAAAATTCATTGCAATTTCATTACAAAAGAAATGTTGGATCAACAATGCAAAACAAAAGGTAATGACAACCCAGTTGTTAAAATTACACTAAAATTGGTAAAAATGCAAGCACCACAATGCAACTGCTAAAGTTCCTTCCTCTCAAGCATTATAAGTTTAGTAGCCTAAAAGCCTTCCTTTCATCTTACAAATTAATGTCTAGTGAAATTTTTAGCCTAGTTCACTTGACTCCTAGACTGTTGTGAGACAAAGTTTAGGGTTTAGGATTTAGAGTTTAGAGTTTAAGGGTTTAGGGTTTAGGGTTTTAAGGTTTAGGGTTTAGGGAGTTGAATAGTTCCAAAGCAGCAAGAGACATTTACAAGCATCAGAAGACCCAAATAAAAAGAAGAAAAAAGAATCATAAACAAAAATGAAAGCCCTATTATATATCACACAACCAAGAGATGACCTCTCTATGTTGAGGCTTCTTTTCCTTGCATGCTGTAATGAAATAAGAACTGGGCATAGGAAAAGTTTTTTTTTTTTGAAAGAAGTGTTAGGGAAGGAAGTGGAGAGGGGAGACGACGATGGAGTTTCTAACGACATCCTGGTCTGGATGTAGCTGAAATCAGGAGATGGGAGGGAATTTGGTAGCCAAACTCACTGAATGAATTTAAGAATATTTTCAGTGAGTTTGGATTTTTAAAAATATTTTTTCAATGAGTCAGGATTTTTTAAGATATTTCTTTACGCAAAATGAATTTTTAAAAATATTTTTCAGTGAGTGAAGAGTTTTTAAAATATTATTTTGCTCTAAAATAAATTTTTTTATTTTTTTAGTGATTATAGATTTTTTAAAATAATTTTTCAATAAGTCAGGATCAAAATGTTTTTTAATGCGAGCATACGAACCTAAACAAGCAATTGAGCTGAAACGAGTTTGCGAGCATTATACGAGCCGAAGAGCTCGTAAATGGCGAGCCTAAACGAGTCAAGCTGAGATGAACATGCAGTACTTGTTTTGATAAGGTATGCTGAGCCAGCTTGTGTTCGACTCATTAGCTAAATGAACCGAGCACAAATGAGGCTTGGGACGAGCCGAACCACAAGCGGCTTGGTTTGTTTACCAGCCCTAGTTGTAGGTTCTATAGCAACCCTCTTCACACACCTATGTCACAGAGACAGGCCATTTTGGTGGTGTGTCCCTGGTTACACGAGCAAACATGCTCAAACACTAGGACGTGAATGAGTAATATTTTAATATTATGATATATCTTTTAATATTATTTTAATAGAAATATAATTTTAGTATTAAAATTAATTTTTTATTCATTAAAAAATTAAAGAATCACATTTTCTTGTTTCCTACTTTTCAAAAAAATCGAACTTACAAGTAGAACCTGCAGCATACGTCCTCGTGTCCATGTATCTTTGTAACATAGTCATACACCAGCAGAATTTTTTTCCCCTAAGAAAACACCATGAGAATTAGGTTAATCCATTTCTTAGCTTCTTGGATTTTTTGGTAGGTAAAGAAATTATCATCAAAGGGAAACCTAATGAAAATAGAAAACCGATGCTGAACAAAATGGTTTGAACCTATTCTAAATGTGGTCGGGTGTCATTGGGTTCGGGTTCGGACTCGGGTCGGTTAAAGTAGGAAGCGTGTTTGGGTATATAATGGATTTAGATTTGGGTCCGTTTCGGGTATGAAATGGGTTTATATATATATATATATATATATATATATATATATATATATATATATATATATATATATATATATATATATATATATAGGGTTCCGGTCGGTTCAGTTTTACATTGTGTGAAATTAACCATTTGGGCCAGGTTTGAAAAACTGGTAAGAGATCTAAATGGGTTCAAGTCTACATTCATTATACTCAAGACCCAACCCGTTTTCTCCACGAGCCTAGATTTTAGACCTGGCCCTAATCCATGGGTCTTTTTAAAATGGGTCAGGTCGCGTCTAATTGGGTCAGTCAGGTATACCCGACCCATTTCACCCCTAAACATAGCCGATCACCAGTAGGTTGTATTCAAGCCTCACCACACACATCTTCTTTCAAGTAAGGTGTTGTGGGGACCATAGTGACAAATATCACGAGATTTATGAAAATCTCGTGATAATATCGCGAGAAATTGCCTGAAAGTTTAAAACGGCAATTTCTCACGAGATTTTCAAAATATCACGAGATTTATGAAAAAACATAAATACCGTGATTTAAACACGATATTTACGTTTTAAACGGCTATTTATCGTGAAAAACTTGTGTATTTTTTATTTTTAAATAAATTTTATTAATATTTTCTTATAAAAAATATTGTATATATATTTTAATTATTTTTTTTATTTCTGAGATTTTGCCAAAAAATGCGAGATTCATGAAATTTTTTCAAATTTTTACAAGTTTTTGAAAAATGAGAAATTGCCGATAAAAACCATCACTATGGTGGGGACTCAATATGACCGGATCTGCCAGAGAGAGAGAGAGCAAAACTTATTGTTGCATACAAATGCTAGGCTTAACTAGGTAGCAAAACTTAGAGAGAGAGAGCAAAACTTATTGTTGCTTACAAATGCTAGGCTTAACTTGGTAGCAAAACTGAGAGAGAGAGAGAGAGAGAGAGAGAGAGAGAGAGAGAGAGAGAGAGAGCAAAACTTATTGTTGCATACAAATGCTAGGCTTGACTAGGTAACAAAGCTCTTAGTCCCCCATTTCCATACAAACCAGGCATAACTTAGTACAGTAAACAAGTGCTATATTAATGAACATTGGACTAATATTGACTAGGAGGGCAGAAGGTGATTATGTATCTTGATGCCATGCACTTGTGAAGACTAGTGGAATCATCATATGGAAAACTGTAGGCTCTTGGGCATACTGCCTTGAAAACATTGGAGAAGATACTGGGCTTGCAAGTATGTGGTGTAGAATAGTTGCCTGTGCAACAATGCTCTGCAGTATTTAAGGCCAAGCATGCACTCTTGCAACCAACCACCCTACCCCCTTTCCTCACTTCCAATTTAGATGGGCAGCACACATTCAAGTCAGACTCACATGAAGCCACTCCACACCCAATGCCCCCTCCAACTGGAACCATAGAGATTGGCACATTGAACCCATCAACCAAGCTCACATCATAGAAGTGCAAGGGTGACTTGGACGTGCCAAGTGTCATCTCGACAACCGTCATCGGCGGCACACCTCCGGCTCCCCTGCAATGCAGTAGGCCAGAACAGTCCCCTGTTTCACAATCACCCCGGCCTTGTTCGTCGAACCGGCACAATTGGCGGCCCCATATCCTCCCCGACCAGCCTTGTGTCACGTTTACAACGACTTCCTTGCCAAAACCCAAATGCAAGCCACCATGTTGTGGCGTGTCATGTCCAGCACCTCCCAGTACGCCAGGCCAGATGCTCTCCTTGCATCTATTCACTAGCATGAGCTCTATCCCATCTGTAAAAATGCAATAAAACTTGCAATTTAGCTACACATTGCATTATAATTAGCAGAGAATGCAGAAAACAGTTAACCATAGTGATCAAATAATGCATATTCATTGATCAAAGAATGTAGATTGATTACATGAACATAGTGAGTTGCATAAGATGAGGAAGAGTAGGAAGAGGGGAGAAGATGAATGCATCTTTGGTGTCCAAGATTGGATTTGTGCATATCAGAGTGATGGGTATGTCTTAATTTATAGCAAGAAAGCTAGTGGGCCCATATTTTTGGGCCATCCAAATATGATAATGCAATTGCCAAGTATTAAAGAGCGGATTTCGAGGAAATCGGTGCTTTATACTCTTTCGCTTTTCACTCTTGGCATATATCCTTTGCTTTGTAGAGCTTCCTACCTTTCACATATTTTTGAGATTGGATTGAACATCATGTGTGTGTGTGTGTGTGTGTGTGTGAGAGAGAGAGAGAGAGAGAGAGAGAGAGAGAGAGAGAGAGTTTTGTACAACTGCTCTCTTGTATTGGAAGGTTTTGTACAACTGCTCTTTTGTATTGGAAACTCTTGATTCAGTAAATGTACTTGGCTAGATTTTGTGGAAGAGCACCATTAGAACCATGTCAACGTACTTCGATGGAAGCTTCCGTAAATTAGCCCTTTAAGTTATAATTCATGTATAGCAGTACCTTCATGTGCTGCACATTATCCCTATTATTCCTTGTGATCTCTTGGGCATCTTTCTTTCTAAAAGGTGTAGGCATGGTGGAGGGGGAATTTGTTGGCTTTGAGTAAGGTATTAAAACCTGGTCATGACTCAAATCATAACCACAACTATGTCACAGTGACACGTCATTGAGGCTCCATGACACGACTTGACATGTACTGTTATTACTTCACTAGTTTTTCAGAACTTCTAATCAATTGCAGTGATATTTCAATAAAAATGTATTTTTACATATTGAATTGTCAAAAAAATGTATATATTGAATAAAAATTAAGAAAAATTTGTGTCATCGTGTCCTATTTTTCAAAATAAAATAAAATTCCAAGTCACATATCAAACTTGTGTGTGGCAACCATATCCTTGTGACAGAGAAGATCAGAAACATGCTTAACTGTTGTACTCTTCCCTCTTAATCCATTTTGCTTTCCTCATTTCTAATAGGTCTCAAGCGCAAGAAGAGGTCAGATTAGATACAAGCCAGACCTAACCCAGCTCGTTCTGAGCTCAAGTCTAAGCCTATTCCTAACTTTTTTTTTAACTTAGAACTGGGCCTTCTGCCATATGGTAATCCACAACTGGGATAAGCCATCCTCAAATAAACCTGCACCTTCCATGCTAATGCTGGATTCGATCACCTATGAGGCCAGGACTAGGACAAGGTCAGTTGGTCTGGGATGCAAATGGTTAGGGTTCATGTCGGATATCCAACTGAATCCAAATCTTTTTAGTCGGATTCGGTAGCCAGAACGGGATCTGATTAATAAATGGATCCAGATTTAGTTTCAAGTTTTACATCTGAGTCCAACTCTGAATCCAAATACATGCAATGTCAGATTTTATGCAAATCGGTCCGGATTCCTTTTTGGCTGATCTGCAGACTCTGAATCGAAATCCGGATCTGATTATGTTATATCTGATTAAGTCAGACTCGGTAACACCTACATCCTACCCAAATCCGACCTGTTTACATCCCTAGTTGGGCTCAAGCCCAGCCACTCTTGGCTGGCTACTCGAAGACCATCAGGCTACCATCCCCTCATTTGGGTTCCTGATAATTGCGATCTGTATCAACTGCAGATCCATGGCAAAGTTTCTTAGTGATTGAATCTGCAAGGTGACATATATAGAAGGAAGCCATGCTAAAATCAAGCTATCTTTGTCTTCAATATTGAACTAAAGTCTCTAGTTTTTCTACATTTCCTTTCTTTTATTTTCTTATGTTTTTTTTTTGCAGAGTTCCTGTACTTACTATTGCATTACTAATATGAGTGGCTCTGTGGCTCCCATCTTCATGGTACTCAAGTTGATAGTGATAACAGATTACAATTTGGCATTAGTATTAACATTTTTTATCATCAACTTTTTTATTAAATTGTTGATCTCTTGATATAAATGAGCTGCTGTTGTAGGCCAACTTGCTTAGATTGATGACAACTTTGAAAAAAACAAATATTCTTGGTCCACACAGATCAAGTCTCATACTGCAAGATCTTTCTCAGAACCTTCACAGTATTTATTGGTGTCTTGTCAACAGGACATTGACGAAGAACTCGTGGAGTTTTTTAGAGAAGGAACTCAATGTCACTGATTAAAATGCCAACATGCAGACCTATGACAGTGTAAATGAAATTGGGTTGGAGAGGAGAGGAGAAGAAAAGCAAAAGCAGCATAGAAGAAAGCCTGTCACATTGATGCAGCTGTAGATACCGGGATACAACTATGTTTATCAAATTTTCAATATGACTAACATTCACCCGGGAGTCAAAATGAAGTATCCATGTGACAGAAAACATTGATGAGATTGAAGCTGCACTTGCTAAATTAAAAAAGGAGTTCGGTTTTTAAGGGAAAGGCCTTTTACATTTACATGCTCCAGCGGAAGATCATTTGGAAAGGCACTGCATTGATTTGTCTGCCATCACATTGTCATGTTTCCATAAGCCACCATAGGATCCTTTATTATGTGTAATCAAATAAATCAGGCAAAGGTGAGAACATCACCAAGGTTCTGTTAAACATATTTACATTGAATGTAACTTATTAATCTTGTAGAAAACAAATCATTTCTCCCCAACTAACCCTATTAACATGAATCATCTCTAAAACAAACAAATTGTTAATCTTGTAGAAATCAAAACCAATTATATACTCCCAAGTGACACTATCTACATGAATCATCACTAAATCTAATGAATAATGCAAAGTTTGAAACATAATTTTTCAACTTTGGCGTGAAAGCTGACGCATTGTTTGATCCACCAACCCTGCCTCAAAATCTCTCTCCAGCACGAAGGAACACAGCACCTGTGCCAGAATTGTGATACACAGCATACTCGGCTCTAAGCAAACCCAGCTTGATGCCAACACCATAAGATGAACCACGGCCAACTCGATGGAAAAATTCAGTTGGATTTCCCTTGACATCCTTGGAACTTCCCAAGTCATTTCCGTGTTCCATGAAAGTGTATACCTGTGTTTCTTATCGGTATTCGCAGTTCCACAGCAACCTAAGTATGAAAAGGTGAGAGAGAGATAGTTAGTTAATATTCAAAGCAATGAAAATAGCACAATGTAAAGCAGGTAATCATACCTCAAGAACGCTCCTACAAGCACCCAACTAGGGAGATCACCCACACAACCACCATAATGTCCATGAAGGACCAACACAGGAGGTGGCGGCTTCCCGGTGCCTTCCTCCACCGCCTTTAGCGGAATGAAACGA
Organism: Nuphar pumila; assembly: GCF_984573655.1. Taxonomy (NCBI): domain Eukaryota; kingdom Viridiplantae; phylum Streptophyta; class Magnoliopsida; order Nymphaeales; family Nymphaeaceae; genus Nuphar; species Nuphar pumila. The sequence goes on along the minus strand of NC_143258.1, from coordinate 3,070,991 downwards.
GTTACTGTCAGCTGATGACAGTTGAAGAATGGAAACTTGCTGCCAATGCCTAGACCCTGGTCCAACTGCAACACAGAAGATGTGACAAAACTGGATGAAAGCAAGACACTAATTATTTTCTACAATTAGCAAGTCATTGCATAAACAAGCTGAAAAAATCATATCGATTGGTAAAACAACTACTAGTCACACCAATAAGCACAAAAAGAACAAGAACAAAAGCAAAGTAGGAAAACCACAAAACAAAGCATGACAAAAACTTTTGGCTTGTTTTCATGAACCATGAGATTTTCATGAACATTTAAAATTTTAGATATTATGTTATTTGTGCTGTTTTAGTATTGCAAGTGACTTTTACAAACAAAATGTCATGTTATTTGTGATGTTTGACTAATTGCAAGAGAGATGCAAACATGTTTCTGAACAAAGGGCTTTGAAAAGGAACTATACAATGTATGTTTCTCATGATTAACACTGTAGGACGAGCTACTATAAGACACCTCCAAGAAACAAAAAAGTGTCGTCAGTGGAACTCCCAGAGTCCATTTCTGCCTCCCAAGGAATCAAACAAACTTTGAATGGTTATTTGGGATTATGGAGGCATGTGCAAGGTTCGATGTTAAAAGCTTTAAGCATTTAAACTTTTCATGTAATTCTTATTGCTTGGTAAGTATTAAAGTGAGAATAAAATATTAACCAAGTTATAAAGCAGTAACTTTACAAAAGTTCTAAACACACACCTTTTCATGAGTAAAAGCACTAAAACTACATGATTAACTACTGAGACAGCCAGAAGAAAACGTAAAGATGCTACCACCAATCTTCTCTCATTTGCTTCTTCCTTTCACTAACAAAACACACTTCTAAGCATTCTATAGCAACCAAGAGAATGTGTAAATTTCAGATTACTAACTGGAGGAAAAAGGAAAAGGAATACCACTAACAAAAAGCATAAAAACAGTGATGGAGGTTGTGTTATTTATCAAGGAAAAGCATATACAACAAAAAAGGCGATAAAGAATTTACTTTATTCCTTGAGAGATGAGCCTCTTGAACCCCAAACGCTCAATGGTAACCATGTTTTAACATTTTTTTTCAGTTATTATGGAAGTAGAAAACAAAAGATTGTCCAGTGTTCAGACAAAGCTGCAAAAGTGACTTCAGAAATGAAAATTATAAAACCCCCTTTTTCATGATTTCTTTATGTGATACAGTAAGCAAGAGAAACCCACTAAAGAATGGAATGGTGCAATCAGTAAAAACTGAGAGATTTCTGTCATCTATTTGCACCTCCCATGAACCAAAGAAACACGATGAAGAGCACCACTGGAACTATAGAGGCACAGATTTTGGATGGACAACCATGTAAGGAATGAGGTGCAAAAAGGAACAACAAAAAGAAAATGAAAACAAAATAAAATTGAAAAAAATAGTTGAACATTTAACTTTCAAGAGATGCCATCAGAACTCTAATAGCACGCAGACAGTTTAGCAGAAAAGAGACATTTTTTGATAGGCTTAGCAGAAAATGAACATGTTACACAAACTGACAGGCTATGTCACACGGACATTCCATTTTGGCCCGCATATCATGTTCCCTTATATATTAGTCATATTGAAAACTTCACAAAAAGGGTTGTATGACCTATATCCAGTCATATACATGTGGCATAGCTGATAGGCATTCCTTATCATTGAAATATTGATGGCTCAAAAACTTAATTGAATAAAACTAAGATAAGAGGTTACGTGAAACACGTTCCTCTGACCAACAATGGTGTCATTTACGTACTTTGTGTTATCACGTGTGATATTTTCCTGCAAAAATGCCATACGATCAATGCCAGTGCCACTCAATGTTGTTGAAGGTCCATTCACGCCTAGTCCTCCATTTGGCAATGCTCTGGCACCATGGGTGCAGATACTACCTGTTTCATCTCATGTTGTAATTTCTTCCACAACCAGTCCATATGTGAACATGCTTTGTTGGGTGAAGTTCTGCAGAAAAAAAAGGATATTATGGTATTAACAAGCATCACTTTATGGGACAAATCAAGTTAAAATAGACTGTCGTATAATCGGATTGGGATGCATGTGTTAAATATGTATATGTAAATGAATATATTTCTGTACTGTATTGTACCACTTGTACAGCATACTGTACTGTATTGTACTATATTGTATAGCATACTGTACTGTATTGTACTGTATTGTACAACATACTGTACTGTATTGTACCACTCGTACAACATATAAATATTAATGGAAAGGGGAGAAGACATCATTGCCGCCCAACATTTTTTTCTCTCTTCCCTCTTACCTCTCTCTCTATCTCTTGCTACGATAGTAAGGTGACTCCCACATCTGATTTCTCACATGGTATCAGAGCCAAGGGCGTGGTAATCACGATCATCTGGAAGGCCCCTAAGGACCTTGACGTGCGTTTTTGGGCGTTCTCAAGGAAAGTTTTTTTTTTTTCATCTTTTCTCTGTTGTTTCTCCGTTGAATCACTATATTTCGACGTCGTTTCTTCATTTCCTCATATCGTGCATCTTTTCCTTCTTACATATTCTGTTATCCCCAATTTTATCAACCCTAATTTCTGTTTTCCCCAAATTTGGGAACCCTCATTTCTCAAAAGTGCCTCTTTTCTCAAACTTCTTGTGATTTCTTATCTATTTCTTGCAATATAGTTGATAAATCGTACATTCTGCACGATTAACTAAAAAATCGTGATTTCCAAAACTCAAAAATTTCTGTCCGTACGGTTCTGTCCGTACAACCTACGAATTTCTGTCGTGCTGTTTGATTCATCTTTGATCTTCTTCCTTATGGATTCTAAAATCAGCCCCGGATTTCTTTCTCAACTTGTTTCTCACAAATTAACTCATGATAACTACTTACTTTGGAAACGCCAAATTCTACCGTTTATCCGAAGTCATGGTCTTTTCGGGCATCTGGATGGGGGATCACCCGCCCCACCTATGACTATTACGCAAGAGGTAACTGGTAATGATGGGAAGATGAGTTGCATTGCTATTCCAAATCCTGCGTATGATATTTGGTTTCAGAAGGACCAATCTGTGGTTGCCTATTTGACTGCCACGTTATCTGATCGTATATTACAAACTATCTCTGACCATTTTACTGCTGCAGAACTATGGAGACATCTTGCTCACTCTTATTCACAGGTTTCTGAATCACGTGCACTTCAACTGAAATGGCAGTTCCAATCTATGCGAAAGGGAACTAAGACCATTACTGAATTTCTAGGGGATATCAAAATTATCATTGATCAGTTGGCCGCTATTGGATATCCTGTTTCTGACAGAGATGTTGTTCAGCAGGTATTGGGAAGCCTTGGGCCCCAATATCGTATGTTTTGCACTGCATTACAGGTTGCCTCTACACTTCCATGCTTTGAGGATTTACAGGCCAAACTCCTACAGTATGAAGTTAGTTTGACTCAAGATCATCTTATTGATGATCCTCATCCTGTCATGTTTACATCTGGGTCTACCTCATTTCGTCCACCTGCTGCTCATATGGGCCGTGAAGGACTCCTTCCTACTCCTACTGCTCCACCTGCCACTAGAGGTACCCGTGTCCCTACTTGCTTCCATTGCAACAAGCGTGGCCATGTGAAAGCAGATTGTTGGCACAACCCACAGAATCGCAACAAGGCAGGGAGGCCAGGACCAAGAGCTGGACAGATGAATGTTAGACAGTTTCAGGGGCAGCCGCAGGGAAATTTTCGAGCACATCAGGGTACTGATCAGGGACAGAGTGCAGAGTTGCCACATGATGTGCAACAAATTCTGATGACTGCATTTAACAACATGAATTTGCGTCAGAATGATGATGGAGTTTGGTATATTGATTCTGGAGCAACCGCACATGTTACTTCTGATGCAGGTAAACTTTCCTAACATGGTTCTTTATATTGGCACTGGCACTATTGTCACGGGAGATGGTTCCCACCACCCTATTTCTCATACTGGAAATGCATCTCTCTCTTTGTCACAATCTACACTACCATTGAAAAATGTCTTACTCACTCCTGCCATTGAGAAAAACATTTTATCTGTTTCTAAATTGGTTGATGAAACAAATTCATCCATGGAATTTACTCCGTCTTCTGTTTGTCTTAAGGACCTTCGAACCAAGAAGATGCTCGCTAAGGGTGAACGACGCGGAAACATGTACGTCTTCGAAGCAGCCCCCGGGACTTTGAAGACGTCATCTACCGTGTCTCAATCTTTTCCTGCTTATTTGAGTCAGTCTTCTTCTGTTATGCAATGTAATAAGCCAGTTTCTTGGCATCGTCGGTTAGGTCATTGTAGTCAAGGGTTCCTTGACAAATTGTCTTCTCAGGGGTTTTATTCCCAAAGTCAAATTAGATCATAAGTGTCCTAGTTGTAATGTTTGCAAGAGTCATGTACTTCCCTTTCAAAGTATCAATAAAAGAGCTTCCAAGCCATTTGAAATTATTCACTCTGATGTTTGGGGCCCAGCTCCTGTTTCATCTCTATCTGGCTCTCGTTATTATGTGTTATTTCTTGACTCTTTCACTCGTTACACTTGGATTTACTTTATGAAATCTAAATCTGAAGTGTTCAAACTTTTCAAACAATTCCATGCTCTTGTTCAGAACCTTTTCAATTCAAATATCACTTATTTCCAGTGTGATGGTGGTGGAGAATACATATCTCATGATTTTAGTGAATATTTAAAGGACCATGGCATCACACGTAACTCCTCTTGTCCTTACACTCCACAACAGAATGGAGTAGCAGAACGTAAGCATCGGCATATTGTTGAAACCGCGTTAAGTATGATGCACAATATTGATATTTCTTTCTCTCTTTGGACTGAGGCCTTTCACACTGCAGTGCATATCATTAACAGGTTGCCTATGGAATTATTAGGAGATCAGTCTCCTTATTATTTGCTTCACGGTTCTCACCCTTCTTATGATGATTTGCATGCTTTCGGATGCATTTGTTATGTCCATGTGGATCATTCTTTACGTAACAAGTTTCAGGACAGAGCAGTTCAGTGCAGATTTCTGGGATATGCCGATGGGTATAAAGGATATAGATGTTATGATCCTATTTTGGGTAAGATTAAGGTGTCTAGAAATGTTGTTTTTGATGATGACCATTTCAACACTTGTGATACTTCTCAGGTATATGAGCAAACTACTTATGATCCATGGCTTTGTGATACTTTGCTATATGACTCTATCAGAGATCCTGTTGTTGATGAACCAATTCAGTTTGAAGCAGACAACTCCATCATCCAGGATGCACCTTCACGGTTTTCAGGTTTGGTTTATGCCCGTCGAGGAGCCCCTTCAACTCCATCTCACGAGGCTCCAACTCTTCGACGATCCACACGTGAAAGGCATCCTATCCATCGTTGGGTTAGTTACAACAATTTTTCTCTTGACTTTCAGTTGTTTCTAACCAATGTGGCCAAAGAGAAAGAGCCGTCTACTTTCCATCAGGCAGCCCATTCTCGAGCTTGGGTTGAAGCTATGAACGAAGAAATGGCAGCACTTCATGAATGTCATACATGGGATATTGTTCCTCGACCTGTTGATAGAAATGTTGTTGGTTCCAAATGGGTTTACAAGATCAAGCGTAAACCAGATGGTAGCATTGAAAGATATAAAGCTCGCCTTGTTGCACGCGGATTCACACAACAATATGGGCAAGATTATGAGGAAACTTTTAGCCCTGTTGTCAAAATTGGCACCATTCGTGTGATCCTCACTTTGGCACTTCAGCATGGTTGGTCTCTTAGCCAGTTGGATGTCAAGAATGCGTTCCTACATGGGGACTTGAAGGAAGAGGTGTATATGGAGCAACCTCCTGGATATAGTGAACATGATGCGGCTACATGGGTTTGTAAATTGAGAAGGTCTCTTTATGGTTTAAAACAGGCATCTCGGTCTTGGTTTGAGAGTTTCTCCATGAAAATTCAGCAGCATGGCTTTTCTAAGAGTATACTTGATCATTCTTTATTTATGTATAAGAATGATCATGTTACTACTTGGGTTCTTATATATGTTGATGACATCATTATCACTGGGAGTGATGATGCACATATTGCCTTGGTCAAGTCTTTACTCATGGCCAAATTCAAGATGAAGGACTTAGGCCCATTGCGATACTTCTTGGGAGTTGAAGTCGATAGACAAGATGATCGACTCACTCTAAGTCAACACAAGTATACTCTTGACATTCTTCACACCACTGGTATGATTAATTGTAAACCTCTCAGCACCCCATCTGTCTTAAATCATAAGTTTAGTGCAAAAGAAGGCCAATTATATCATGATTCCACTTTATATCGCCGCATTGTTGGTATGTTGCAATATCTTACATTTACAAGACCTGACATTGCTTATGCTGTAAATCAAGCATCTCAGTTTATGCATGCTCCCACTGATTGTCATATGGAATGTATTAAGCGTATTCTCAGATATCTGAAAGGGACTATTGGAGATGGATTGCTCTATCACAAAGATGAAAGCTTCACTACAGGACACCGTTTACTTACATATTGTGATGCAGATTGGGGTGGGGACCCTGATGAGCGTAGGTCGGTTTCAGGATATTGTGTTTTTATTGGCCCAAATATTGTCACTTGGAGTAGTAAGAAACAAAAGGCCATTGCTAAATCCAGCACTGAGGCAGAGTACAGGGCAATGGCAGCAGGGACTGCTGATGTCACTTGGGTACGGCATCTTCTTCAAGAGTTGAATGAACCTATCTCTTCCTCTCTGCTTTTATGTGATAATCAAAGTGCCATTAATATTTCTTTTAACCCTATTCATCATTGTCGCACGAAGCACATTGAGATTGATCAGCATTTTGTTAGACAAAAGATTGAAACAGAAGAAATTGAGGCTTCGTATGTCAGATCAGAAGACCAAGTAGCAGACATCTTCACCAAAGGATTGGTTAGTCATCAATTTTGGTTACTTAAGGGCAAGTTGAGCATGATTGAAGATCATCCTCAACTTGAGGGAGGCTGTTAAATATGTATATGTAAATGAATATATTTCTGTACTGTATTGTACCACTTGTACAACATACTGTACTGTATTGTACTATATTGTACATCATACTGTACTGTATTGTACCACTCGTACAACATATAAATATCAATGGAAAGGGGAGAAGACATCATTGCCGCCCAACATTTTTTTCTCTCTTCCCTCTTACCTCTCTCTTCTCTATCTCTTGCTACGATAGTAAGGTGACTCCCACATCTGATTTCTCAGAGCATGGACACCTACATCTGTGACATTTGCTTTCAAGCCAACTCTGTCAACACATATAGCAGGGTTATCTTCTACCCCAGATCCACCTTTGAAAACTGGACTTGACTTTCTACTGTTGAAGCAGCTTGCATGGAAGGTATTGTTACGAGGATTGAAAACACTATCTAGATAATGATGTATATAACTATATATTCAAAATTGAAAGCAAGATCATACTGAAAGTTATAGAAGTGATATGAACACATTCGACCACATATTGCAAGAGAAGTCATGAAAGACAATCAATAATGCCAGATGTATTAAAAAAAACAAGTTTCTCAATATAAATCTTTCTTTCATGAGAGCTTCACAGTTAATAGCAGCAACTGAAACAAGTCAAAACCCTTCGCCGTAGTATTTGACATTTCTGCCTAACATGTGGGAAAAAAAAATCGACTAAGGCACTGTTTGGGAGTTGGAGTTGGAGAGATGAGAAGGGTGATGGGAGTGGAGAAGAGAATGGTTGATGAAGCTGGAGTTGTCAACTATATCCTTGTTAGGATATAGCTGAAATGGGGTCATCTCCACTCTCATCTCTCAAATCCAGGCTTCCAAACAACAGAAACTACACATTAACAAGGATATAGTTGGTAACTCCAGCCTTAACACCCATTCTTTTTTCGCCATCACCCCTCTCATCTATCAAATCTAGACTTCCAACAACAGAAGTGGTAGGTGGGTAGGTAGGATCACAATCCCCATCTCCGCTACCATCTCTGGCTCCTCAATTCCCAAACAGAGCCTAAACATCTAAACAGCTGGTATGTCCAAAGTCCAAATTTTTCAATAAGCATGCCCAGAAGACAATGCAGTATTAAACAATTCAATCATTTTTGCATCATATTCTTCAAGTTCCCACTTTTTACAAATAAAAACAATACATTATAACAAAACTTGGAACGTATTTTCTGCACCATCACATTTCTGTTTCAAAACTTTAGTAATAAAGGGAACAATCTTGAAGGATGAGGAGAACACAATGCAAGTGTTTTTCTTTTCTCTCTTCCCAGTGTATGATGAGCAAGCAAGGGCCATATGGTCCCAACCATTTCATAACAATTGGGACCTGAAACAGAAAAAGATTTATTTTTTGTAACTTTTATCCACAACAGCTCTTTAACACACACACACATGGACAAGGAGACAACACCAACAAGGGTAATGAGCATTCCTTGCATTGGAATCCATCCTAGTACTATTATCTATTCTCTGGTGTAAGGTGTTAAAATATGTTGATCCTTAAATGTACATATATATATTTATATATATATAAAGATACGTATACATACATATATATATATATATATGTATACATATCTCTATTTATTTATATATAAATATATATATTTTATCTTCCTAAAATACCCTCAAGGGTATTCTTGTAAATTAGCATTTTACGCATATTCCAATTGGAATATGCATTGTAATTTTTGTTTTTTTGTTTTTTATATTTTTGGATTTCGTACCACATTGGGGGCCTCCCAAAAGTGACGTTGGGAGCCCCCAACGGTCACAAATGTGACCGTTGGGGGCTCTCCAACGTCCCCTTTGGGAGCCCCCAAGGTGGTCCCTTTTCATGCTTATAAATAGGGGATTTCCCCTTTGTATTTTGTATTCTTGGGGGAGCTTATGCTCCATTGTAATGGGGTTTTTACCCCTTCTCCATTATTCTTCAATGATATGTAACTTATGACTTTAAGTCATATTTTTCCCTTTTTATGGGTTTTTATGTATTGGCACATTATGTGCGTGTGTTGTTTCCCTTTAATGGGTATATTTGCACTTTACGTGCATAAGTATGGGTTCATTATTGAACCCAAGGTATTCCAAGTCACTTTCTAACATGGTATCAGAGCAAGGTCACGATGGGGTTGTCTCTTGGTGCAACGGAAAGCGTGTCGCTCAAGAAATGGTGAAGTATTCATTGCTCTTCCTAAAGTATTATGCTTTTGAAGTTATTCGGTATGTATCCCTTTTCTCAAAAAGTATTATGCATTTGAAAGTATGTTTCTTGCATATAGTTTGTTCGTTTTGATGGTCATGATAGTTGAATTATTTCTTTTCACATTTCGTGTGCTCATATATTTTGAAAATATCTCCTTCTAAATTTGGTGAAATCGTTTGTTGTCCAAATATAAAATTCGTGTCTATTTATCGAACTACTCATAGCATATAATAGTAATTTATGTTTTTAAAAATTACCTTCAATTATGTGAGATTTATAGTTCTTAAATAAGTATTTCATGATTGACCTATAAGTTAACTTTTAAAATTATATATGATCTCTTGCTAAAATAATGATCTTTGCTTAAAATTTCTCAATTCTCATATGAACCCTAATTTGATTTGAGTTCCTCTATTGATTATGGATTTTAGTGCATTTTTTGAAAAATTTGATATAATCATTATATGAGAATCTCTCACATCTAAAATCTTTGTTGAATCCTAAAGTAGTTCTTGTTAATGATAACTTATAAGAACTCCTAAAAAGTTTTTCAATGTTTCTTTTTTGAAAAATTATTTATGATAAACCATTAGGAAAGATTGTTTTTAAAAAAGGAATTTCCCACATAGAATGCATAGTTCATCTATTGCATCCTTTTTTGGTATAAATGATTTCATTTTTCATTCTTATAAACTTGTTGGTTTGTATTTTTCATAAGGTTTCGAAATCTCTTAATAATATCTTTAAAAATGCCTACATTGGCCATAATATAGTTTTAGTTGTCCTCAATTGCACTTGTCAAGCATGTAATTACATAATTAAAACTTGAGAATTTCAAGCATTGCTCTTTTTATAAAGTGCATACTTGCTCACTTTTGTGTATTTTTGTATTTTGTGCACATTTGCTTCTCAAAATATTTGCGCTTGTATGCATTCCCTCTTTTTTATGATATACATGCCTTAGTGCATGTTTGTTTACACCTTGGTGTGTATTTGTTCAAGTATTGTATGAATGCTTTCGTGCACATCTTTTATAAAGCCTTGTGTGCTTACATGTGTATTGTCTCTTCGTAGACATTTTTGCATTATGGAGCCTTTATGCACATTTCTTATTGTGAAAAACATAATGAATTTAGATATTGAGTCCTTTTTAAATCATTGTAAGTGCTTATAGCACTTTGTACGTTTTCGCATATCTCATCTCAATCAAAGAATATTTAAAACTTGTTGTATGGGATTTAATCCCAAATCTATAAATTTTCAAGTACTTTTTCCTTGAGTATTGTGTTAAAGCCTTCTTTGTGAACCATTACGGTTCTTATGATTTCTTTAATTAAAAGCTTCTTGTGAAACATTCTATGAAGTGAAATATATTTTTTATCTCTTTTTTGTGCTTGACCACTTTTGTGGTTTATTTTGCCCTTTAGTGGCCTCTTGTGTATGTGCGTGCTTCCGTGCTTTCGCTTGGAGACGTTGCTCTTTTAAAGATTAGGCATAATTCATGTTTATGCAAAATTGTTTTTGATGGATTATATTGGACCTTTGATTCAATTTGTTAATCGGTCCTCTTTGTAAAAACTTTTTGGAAAATGATTCCTTATGTGTTTATTGCCCTTTTGTGGCATTTATATTTGTCCATCACATGTTATTTAATGCATCATTTATTTGGCCTTATTATTGTCATATTAGAGATATTTGTCGAGGTGAGTTATGGGCACCTCGTGTTGTATCATTTTAGATTGTCCACCTTCCATATTATAGATGGTTGTTGAGGTGAGTTATGGGCACCTTGGGACTCTAAAATGAGTTGTTATTTGATCTCTAATTATGAGTGTGTCACTCATTTTTTCTCTTGTGGCCATTGATATTATGGATGCTTCTATGTAAATGTGATGGACATATGGTGTTTGAAACCTTAAATGCTTTAAGGTATATTTAAAATCAAGGTGTTTTTGGATTATAGCCCAACCTTTTATTTATGAATCTTATGAGTGCATTTGCACATTTGTGATTCCGAATGTTGTGCTTATTGTGCACATGTGTTCTTGTGTTTTTTCACAAGTGTTCTTGGTGTGTGTATGTTCACACATTTGTTCTAAAGAAAATTATTTTATCATCTTGTTGAAGATACTTTTACATGCATTTATTCCAAAATGTTATTGTTATGAGTATTCATGTTTTAAAAGGAATATTGTTTCATTCGAGGTTTATTTTTATTACAAATTTATTGCCTCAAAAGTCTTTTCCTTTTATGCCCATTATCTAAGTGTCATCATATGTAGACAAGAATTTTATTACACATTCGTGTGTTTTTAGCCCTTTGTTGGCTTTTGCTCTCTTGGTCTAGTAGCTGAACACACTTGTCTTGAGTGTTTTTATATGTAGACAAGGCACGTTGATTCACACCATGGTGTGTGATTTTTAGCCTATGTTGGCGTTTGTGTCCTTGTTCTAGTCGCTTAAGATGTATGCCCATGGTTGGCTTATTTCACTCATTTCAAGTGCTATCATATGTAGACAAGAGATGTATTATGTTTTAGCCCATGGTTGGCTTATTACTCTTGTTCTAGTAGCTGAACATACTTGGTTTTAAGTGTATTTTTTACGTAGACAAGAGATACTTTTTAGTCCATGTTGGCATGTATTCTCTTGTTCTTGTCGTAGATGCACTTATTTCAAGTATTATTATATGTAGACAAAAGGTTCTTTTACACACCTTTGTATGTGTCTTTGGCCTTTAATGGCTTTATATTCTTGATCTAGTAGCTTATACACTTGATTTATGGTTTTTGGAGGACTAATGAGGAAGATGTTTGTAATGGATAAACTATTGTTGAAATTTGCAAAATTTCATTCATGACTTATGTTTTTCAAGCAAATCATATTTTTGATATGCATATCAAGTTGATTTCTTAGCATTTAATCTATATATTAAGTGCTTATGGTTTTTGCCACCCTTATATGCAAAATGAGTATTATGTATGTCTTTCATAAATGATTTTAAAACCTTGTGAACTCTTGGGTTTATTTTGCCTAAAGTATGCTTGGAGACTTTGTTTTTCTTGTTTGGCACTTCATTACATGTTTGAAGCATGTTCATTAATGAGTTCTTTGAGTATTAATTCTTTTCATGATAAGTATATGCATATGCTCTTTATGGCCTTTTTGGGCCCTCATTCAATAATGTTTATGTATATCATGCATCTTCGTAGGCTTATTGTGGTGTCCCTTAGTGGACCATTTTATTATTCCCCAATATGGGGTTATATTTGTCCAACGTTGGACCTTATGAATGCATTATGTATTCTTGCAATTTATTTCTGCATAATTTGCTTCCGCTCATTTTGTTTTAAACATGATATATGATTTTGAAACTTTGGTATCATTTTTGCATAATGTGCATCTCTTCTAACCTGTGCTAGTTAGAAATGTTCCATTTGAATAATAATACAAAGATTTGTTTTACTTGTTTCTTTGTTGTTATTTCACAGGATCTTGGAGATAGGACAAAGAGAAGTACCCCCGATAGTTCGGGAAATTTGAAGACAATAGGAGGAAGGCCTTTTCAAGTTCCATTGCATCCTTGCCGGAGCCTCTTGGAGTCTTGCCCTTTGTTCAATCTTTTCGTTTCCCCGCAAAGATTGAGGGGGGGTGTTAAAATATGTTATATTTATATATATATATAAAGATACGTATACATATATATATATATGTATACATATCTCTATTTATTTATATATAAATATATATATTTTATCTTCCTAAAATACCCTCAAGGGTATTCTTGTAAATTAGCATTTTACGCATATTCCAATTGGAATATGCATTGTAATTTTTGTTTTTTTGTTTTTTATATTTTTGGATTTCGTACCACATTGGGGGCCTCCCAAAAGTGACGTTGGGAGCCCCCAACGGTCACAAATGTGACCGTTGGGGGCTCTCCAACGTCCCCTTTGGGAGCCCCCAAGGTGGTCCCTTTTCATGCTTATAAATAGGGGATTTCCCCTTTGTATTTTGTATTCTTGGGGGAGCTTATGCTCCATTGTAATGGGGTTTTTACCCCTTCTCCATTATTCTTCAATGATATGTAACTTATGACTTTAAGTCATATTTTTCCCTTTTTATGGGTTTTTATGTATTGGCACATTATGTGCGTGTGTTGTTTCCCTTTAATGGGTATATTTGCACTTTACGTGCATAAGTATGGGTTCATTATTGAACCCAAGGTATTCCAAGTCACTTTCTAACATAAGGTGATTAATAGAGTGTCCTTTTGTGACAAGTACATACATAAAGAACTAACGGAATCAAGCTTTGAAAAATACTTAATGACAGAACTATTTATCTATAAATCAACAAAAAACATCTAACTCAAACCTCAATTGGTCAAGATACGATATAACAATCACATGACCAACCATGAAAGATAGACTTAACCAACTCAAACCAAACATATTACACCATGAACCTGTCTGGTCTAACCATGAAAAGACTCGATCAACAACACCCCCAACCTTCCCCGGTTTCAACTTTGTGTCTTCAAGAAAAAAGGAACATTCCAAAAGCTACCAACTAGCTTTCCATTCCAATCCAAGGAACATACATGAAATTCTAAAGTTGGTTCTCCATCATTCCTTTGATGCACATCCCAATAACGCATTATAAGTGTAAAGAAGTTCTTTAAACTTTTATAGGGGAACACCCTTGAAAAAAAGTTTAAAGGGGAACATAGAGAATGATAGTCATTGACTTGTCAACCACATGCATTTGCCAATAGTATTAACTCTCAAAAGATAATATCCCCCCTAAAAAACAACAGGAGAAAACTTCCTGTAATGATAAAAAAAATAAAAGTGCTTGGGCTCCTATCATTATCACTTGCACTTTTTCTGCACAAATTCGTTGTCAGATCAGTTCAAAATTATGTAAAATCATATAAACACGAAAATTGAGTCTCATTTGCCCATATTTTAAACAAATTAAGTCATCAATTTTTAGAATATAAGGACATTACCTGAGGATTAAAGAGGTTGCTGGAAGTAACTGATCCAAGAAAGGATCTTTTTAGCCCTTTATGTTTCGATGCTCAAATGAGATAGTTCCACCAGGGTAAATTGAAGCCTGAAAAGAAGTAGGCATAAGCCATTTTGTATGTTAAAGCTAAGTTAGATTTAGTGAGTACTAGCAATCACCAAGATAACGAATGGTGCAATGAATTCAACCAATAGCTCATACCAGGTTTGGCCACCTCTCATGTCCATGTACGATATTCCACTCTGTGCTGACTTCTGTTGTCTTTTGTTCAAGTTCTTTAAGCTTAAACTCCACAACCCACCCGCCCTCGCTGTTCTCATCAGCCAGTCGGCCCATTTTGATATTAGAGAATAAGTTGAGTGAATATTCCTAATAGCTTGCCTAGCTGCTTCGACCTGGTCGAAGCTGAACCAATCAAAATTCAGTAAGCAATGCATAAGTAGGAACAACCACAATAAATCTCTTATGCAGTATGTATTTCATAAACATGCCTGACATGATGCATGAAACAACACTATGAGGAACAGATAACACTATGTGCATTCATGACAAAATAGTTATCATTAAGGGTGCAACTCCTAAACAATTTATGTCCTAAGCCATCTTGAACGCTTCTAAAAAACATAGTTGCATGTGTTTCCACTTAATCCTAACTGTAGATGCTTTCATCATTACTTGTTCATTAAAAACCATGTTTTGAATTGAATTGATTTGATGAGAAGTCTTGATTTCTATTTTACCAAGTTTTGGTGCAATATGAGCCATTGATATTTGATCACTCTAAATAAGCATCTAAACATAAAAAACACCTGACCTAATACATGTTTCTACCAAGTGAGCTATAAAGAATACATCTATGAGATTGGACTAAGCAAACACCCAAAACTTTGACTCTTTTAAGCTTTTTAGGACAGCTTAAGTGATAAAGACTATTTAACAGCTACTCTCTCTCTCTCTCTCTCTCTTTATATATATATATATATATATATAATATGTGTGTGTGTGTGTGTGTGGTGCGCATGTGCATACAGTATCAATGAGTTGAAACTCATAGGTGCAAGTTGTTTTGACTCAATCTCACTTTTCAAATGTGTTCAACATAGTCAATTTATTAGAGATCAACCGTTGGATTGTGTTTTTTCGAAAAAAAATACCTTTTTTAAGGCATAAAAACTTAGTGCATATATAATATAACCATTGATTTTTTAATCAACAAAAAAACTGTACACACTAAATTTTGGTGATTCGAAAGTAGATTATGTTTGTAAGGTTGGATTCACTTAAAAGAACAAAGAGACTTATCTTATATATATATATATATATATATATACACACACGGTGGTACACACTCCTGTTTGCATAGATCTAGCCACCAAATGGTAAATCTAGCAATATAGATGTGTTTAGCATAAGTTTATTTACTATGTTAGAAGGATTTATCATCTCTAATACACCATAAGATTCCATTTTTGAGATGATGAAAATCAACGGCTCACAACAACAACAACAACAACTACGCCTTCATCCCAAAACAATTGGGGTCAGCGATATGAACCAAAAAAGAAATTCATTTTGGGTCTTCCACATGAATCCTTTTCCTCCAATCATTTCTATCCAATGCCATGTCCTCGGTGAGGTTCAAAGCATTCATATCCTTTCCTATCATCTCCATCCAAGTCTTCCTAGGCCTACCCCTACCTCTTTTAACTAATATATTTTCCCATTTCTCCAACCTTCTAACTGGAGCATCATTAGGCCTTCGCCGAATATGTCCAAACCACCGTAAACGATTCTCTCGCATCTTATTTTCAATGGGTGCAACACCTACCTTCTTACGTATCTCCTCGTTCCGAATCTTATCTTTTATTGTATTTCCACACATCCATCTAAGCATCCGCATCTCAGCTACACTCATTTTTTGAATATGATGTCTCTTGGCAGCCCAACATTCCGTACCATATAGTAAAGCGGGAAATCAACGGCTCACAATTCATGAAAATATGGGTGATTTAAAAATGGTATAGAACATCATATTTGAGTCAATTTTAACACATGAAAATAATAAATATAACATGCTAAACATGATCCAACGGTTAGATTTTTCTGTTGGCACTTAGATCAATGTAAATCAAGTGTGTAGCGCCATAGAAGTGCCCCCATATATATATATATATATATATATATATATATATATATATATATATATATATATATATATATATATATATATATATAGACACACCACTCCACAGGTTTCAAAATTCAATTACTTAGCAACTCTACCAAGTAAACCAAACTCTCCTACTAATTATAAATTTGGAATTCTACAATGACCACTGTGCTGATCTGAAATCTCTGAGACATTTGTTATCATGATGGTGATTGATTGCACAACCAACAAGCCAAGAACTTCTATATTACAAAAAATCAATCAGAAAACCGAAGATAATTTACCTGAGGGGGCAATTCCCTCTGGACGATCTCCAGATGCATGTTCCCCTAGCAGACGTTCCCGATCGCGACGCAAATCTGAATGATGAACTGCGTGATATCCCCTCCATCACCTCAGCCACGAGCTCCTTCGAGTTCAGGTCCCCCCAAAATTCATGACCTGCGTGCAGACATATCCTTCGTCGTGATACCATTTTTTGCACCTTGTCACAGACGCTTTGTAGCATCCGAGCAGTCAATTTTCCATGCTCATTGAGCAGCAAGATCACCTCCCTTCGAACCAGAAACGGGAGGAGGCACGGCTTGGACTGATTGATCCTCCACCTGAAGTCGGACGAGCTCATGAATCTCCTTCGACGTCATGTCCAGGTCAATCTCCAGTGGCTTCAGCGACAGCATCAGGCCGATGTTGATGCACCGGAAGGTGTCAGCCGGCTACTAGGTGCTCTCGGTGAAGGTGATCATGAGTCAGAGGGTTCCGTCCAGCTTCGTCACCCGTGGATGTCCAGCTTCTTTAACATGCCGCAGGCGGAAGGCTCTTGAGCTCCGCCAGGATCATGATCTTCATTTAGACATTCCCCGACGAGACCAACTCGAACAAAGATTCGCTGCTAGAGGCAACTGTCTGGCTGCAGCGCGAAGATGATCTCAAAGATCTTATAGCGCTTGAACCCACTGAGTTTGAGTCTCATTTTTCTTTTGCTTTTAGAAAACTTATTTTAAAATTTTCTTTTTCAAAAGCATTTTTGAACAAAACCTTTCTCTGAAACACGGGTTTCAAACCAGGACCTCAATTAAAATTAGTGCATCTTTGCAAAATCATCATTTTCTTTAAGTACCATTACGACACTCACTATAGGCAAACATTACTATGTTCATACATATCATTTCTTAATCCTAACGTACCATTTCGACATCGGGTCAATACCCAAAACATTTTTCTCAACATTAACAATTCTTGGCACAAAAATTACTTTAATTCATTTTTCAATGTAAAGGTTTACAAAATATAAGTACACATATGAGTATAAAAAAAGGCCAAAACAACTCTCAGAAGCAGCCTCAGGTCCAGTATCGCAGATGCTCTTGAGTTCTCCGTGTTGTACCATCCGCCCGCTTACAACAACTTAACATGAATCACTATGACTAACATAACAAGCATCTACTGTTAGAAGGCCCATCATAACCAAAATTCAAATCTTAACACTAGAAGAGTCGACCCTTCACTCTCAGGAGTCGACCTTGAACCACACTCAACATATCAAGAAAACATAAGTGTTGACCCTACCATCCCAGGAGTCGATCCTCAGTATGAAGTCAAACATGCAATTGTACAAGGAGGAGTCGACCCAGCAAACCTAGGGGTCGACCTTCAAACCAAACCACCAAGCCAAACAAGGAGGTGTTGACTCTCAACCTCGATTGAGTCAACTCTCAGGTGCCTAAAGCACCCAACTCATGGGCTCATGTTGTGTCTACCAGCGATCATGAATATACTTGTGTTACATGGCTCAAAAACTTCCACAAGCTTAACTACAATGCATTTTGTCACAACTTAACATACTCTCATGGTACCGACATCCAACCAACATACGACGTAACCCACTAGGTACTAACATCAAGCTAAAATAAAACATACCATCACAACTCTGATGTAAGCCAAACTCACACCATACCATATTGGCACCATCATAGAGTCAAATCCCAACATACCATCATGGCACCGACATAAAGTCAACTCACAACGTACCACTATGGCACCAACACAAGGCCAACACACACATCGTACATTTATGGTAGCTGCATAAATCCAACACTCAACGTACCATCACGGCACCGGCATAAAGCCAAACCACCTGGTACCCTTAAGATACCAACATATAGCCAAATCATATACGAGTCAACACTCTTCTAAATCCAAGTTATTCATTATCAAACATCAATTAATCCAAATTATGAATTGTCATACTAGCAATATCCATCACTGAATTAGCTTTACACATTCAGCATACACATCATTTAACACGTTCATGTGCAAAGAGTGTTTTCATGCACAAACCCAGCCTTCTTGGACCACCACAACTTAAATCTGTGTGTTACCGCACAAAATCCACAAGATACAACAATATCAAGTCCTACTGACCTTCTCCACATTGTTTTTGGGTTCATTTCATCAATACCCATGCTTAACAACCCCTACTTGAACCAAAACCACAAAGAAAACACACACAGACTACTCAGGAGTCGACCCTCACTCTGCAGGAGTTGACCCTGGCAAAACAGGTGTCAATTCACCAACTACAGGAGTCGACTCACACTTAATAGGGGTCGACTCAACCATTGCAGGGGTTAACCCTGACAACACAAGGGTCGACTCAACCATTGCAGGGGTTAACCCTGACAACACAAGGGTCGACCCACCCTCTGCAGGGGTCGACTCTCTCGAGTTGACCTACATCCTGCAAGGGTCTACCCTAGCAACCACAGGGTTCGTCTCCGCCTATGCAGGGGTCGACTCCTGAATTTCCAGGGTTGACCCTCGGGGCCAACCAGAACATGCCAAAATACAGGGTGTCGGCCCCCGAACTGCAAGAGTCAACCCTTGACAACCACCAAGTCGGGTTTTCTCTTTTGAAACTCGAAATTCTCAAGGGTTCAAGCACTCAACCCAACTGGAAATCCACCCTAACACTCCTAGGTCATGTCTCGAAACGATCCAACACAGTTTTCCCAGATTTCCATGGATTAACACATCCTAAACATGTTATATCTAGAATCTACGTAATTTAAGCATGAATTCTTTCAAATCATACTGTTGTTTCGAAATCTAAATATGATTCAACATATTTCATGCATAAAAACCCGTATACATGTTACATGCTCCCTAGTGATTCGTGAAGGGATGGAACATACACATTTTACAAGACAAAATCACATTTTGAAACTCTTAAGACCTAGATTTAACATTATCAAAGCATGATTCTTCTATTCTAAGCACACAATTTCTAAGTACATGCTGCATACTAGCAAGCAAAATGTAGGAGTATAGGACCATACCTCGTATAATCGCCCCAAACAATGTAAATCTCTACAAATCTGAGGTCCATGACACACCTCAGGCTATAAATCCACCAAACTCGACCCTTCCTCCAAAAATCTTCAAGACACCGAAAAACTCTTCTCAAAACAGAAAGGTCTTCTACTAGCCGGACTCCCCACTCAAGCAAGCTAATACGAGTAAGGGAGAGAGAGGAAGATGAAGAAGAGGGTCTACGGTTGAAGAAAGAGGAGAGCGTACTAGAGAGAGAGGGGTCTAACAAAGCAAACAAGAGAAAGATGGGATTAAGGAAGGGATTTAAACAAAATAAACCCCATCCTAAAGGCTAATTCACATGGCTGAGAGAGGGAGAGTGGGGCACATGGTAACAAAAATAAAGAACTTCTCATGCAACCCCTAAAAGCAAACTAAATATCAAACGTGTCTCCTTTATACCAAAAACGATATTAGTAGCAACCAAAATAACAAGTCTATCATTCCCAACAAAACCAAAGCCCTTTTTCAACAATATAAAGCATATCTTCGTGCTAAAATTATCGATGATCTTTCTAAAAAGTAACGAGCATGTCCCATGCCCAAAAAACCATCGTCCTATAAAAATCTGAATAACTCTTTATCCAAAACGAAGATCCAATTTCAACAAGAACCCATCATCATCAATATTAAACGCCAATTCCAAAATTGAATGCAAGGTTTCGTAATTAAATGAATAATTGCATAAATAGAGTCCAAAATTCCAGGGCGTTACCCTCGTCCTCCTTCGCGATCGCCGGACCGACGAAGACCCTCCTCCTCCTCCGTCCCCGCCACCGATGGAGTTCCATCCTGCGCCGAAGAAGGAGGAGGCAAGGTGGAAGAGAGGGCCGGAGACGAGGCGATGCTGGAAGGTTTTGCGGATGAGGGAGGGTTCTTCCTCCTCTCTCCCGCCGAAGCGGCCGCGCACGTGGAAAGCGATGACAGAGACGGTGGTGGCTCTCCGCCCAACGACAGAGACAGTGGCAGCTCTCCGCCTCCTCGGTGGTTTTTCCGCCGGAGTGAGGATGGGGCACGCCGTAGAAAGTCTCCCGGCGACCGCCAATTGCATATTCTCTCTCTCGCGCGCGCGAGAACGCTGGTATGTATCTTGGTTTATTATGTAATATTCGGATCCCAATTCGGATCTGTAATAAACCGAACCGAGTCCGACTCGTTTGCTGAGTTTCTACATTGAACCCGGGAGGTAATCCTACTATCGAGAAGCATCCACCGAGTGCAGAGCAATGACTCTCAGGCTAGCGTGCAGAAGGAAGCCAGGATGGAGTTGGGTGAGACGTCTGGTCTCTCCACCTCCGGTTCATCCCACGGACTGTATTTCTTCAAGAATTCGCCTGTATTCGGCGGGTGGTGCCGGGGATGCAGAGCCGGTTACCAATCAAATGATCGGTTATGCTTTCTCCCACGCTAGATCCCAAAGGTCAGGTGGGTTCCTCTAAAACCTCATAAATTTCCTGATTTTTTGTGTTTCTGGTTCTGTTTTGGCATGAATTTGGATTTTGGAAGCCATGGCCGTTCCTTCGACTGTTTGTTAGTTTGCAGGGAGAAGTAAGGGAATGAAGTGCTTAGTTTTTTTATTTCTTTTTTTTTATGCATCTTGATTTTTTATGTATCTTAATCTGTGAAAAGAGGAGATTCTTTGACGTGATTGCTCTTGGGCAATATGGCCGTGTCTATTTTTTAGTCTTTTGTTTGTTTACATGAAGAAGTTAGGGAATGAAGTACTTTAGTTTCTAATATGCATCTTAGTTTCTTATGTAGCTTAATCCGTGAAAAAAGAAGTTTCTTTGACATAATTTCTCTTTGCTATGGATTTGGGAAATGTGGTCATGGCGATTTTTGAGCCGTTTGTTTGTTTGCATGAAGAAGTTAGGGAATGAAGTTCCTTATTGTTTTTTTTATGCATCTTAATCTGTCCAAAGAGAAGGTTCTTTTCGATTATTACTCGTTGCTGTGAATTGGTTTATGTGATCATGGCTATTTTTAGCCATTGAACCTTTAAAAGAAACAAAAAGAGTTCGTAATCGCTAAAGGTATGCAGTTTTAGGTTATTCAGATAGACCAAAGGTCAATCATGTTTCACATGTAAAAGAAATAGAGCTGTTTTGATTGTTGGTTTGTGTTTTGTGGCCATGGGTATTTTTGGATTATTGCTAATTGGTTTCTCTCCTTGTACCCATGTTGCTATAAAAGGATAAGCAATAGGGAGAACGGCGAATCTAGAGGAATGAATTCACAACTACGACATACATTCTTTAATATCCCTTGAAATGTTACGATTAAGTATATTGTTCTCTACTGGTATTTGGACTGGAAAAATCAAGTGAAAGGTTGTTGTTTTTATGATGCCAAAGTCTCCGTTATGATGTAGGTATTCTTGGATGGTGCTTTTGCGAACTTGATACTGTAAAGTTATCTTATAGTTTACTTCACATGTTATTTAGCTTTTTACATGGGGAAGGTTTTACTAAATCTATTTAAAAAAGTGAAGCCTATTCATATTTTGTAGAGTGGGGAAATTTCAAAAAAGCACCTAAGATTTAGGAAATGATAAAAAATGGGCTAATAAAAACAATTCCTAAGGTTTTTAAATAGTAAAAAATATGCCAGTTTATTTAAAACCATAACTGATCTTCTAAGTTCTAACTCAGTGATTGATATTTGTAACTTTAACCAGACCATCTATTTAATCAAACTATGATATTATTCTACAATATTGTTTGGTTTTCTTTAAATTCTATTTTAAGGGTTAAATGATACTTTTAGCATACATTTAACCACAATTTTAACAGAAGAGGACCCTGGGTTAATTACTCATTGAAGAATTTAGGTGTCTTTTTAAAATTCTTATTATCGGGTAAGATTTATGTGCTTTTTTGAAATATTTCCTTCCAAACACTGAAAATGCTTGCACATACAGGTATATCATAAGGTCAATTATTTTTTGTGAACTTTTAGAAGCTATGGGAAAAATGTGCCGGTTCATTGGTTATTATTGCTGCCATTTCACATCATACTGCTGTTTGATAGTTAAATTTTTTAAATTGGGTACAAGTTTATTCACTTTGATCTGGTACCTGTGTGCAGATGGGTCTTATTCAGAAGCTCTTTTGGTGCTTGAGCAGGGCCTCTCTAATTTACAAAGAGCAGACAAATCATGTGAAAGTTCTATCGGAAAAATCATACTTGCAATGTCCACATTGCATGCAGAAAGGTGTGCAATGAATAATCACTCTCTCTTCTAGGTTATGTGCAAATATAATTGTTTGGTTAAACAAAATCTGACCAGAAATATGACAAGTTTATTAGAATAAAATTCCCAAATTTTGCTTTCACTTAGCTGGAATTTGTAATGTTTTGAAGGTTTCTCCCTCACAATATATAGTGTTTCTGTGGTTATTGGTAGGTGAGATATATTTCTAGTGCTTTTTATGCACTTTCCTACTTATGGTTGATTCACAACTACAAGTTTCTGTTACCCCAGTTGAAACATAACCTTCTTGACTTACACTTCTTATTTTGGTGGTTCGTGGAAATTACTGTGAGCAGGTTATCCCTTGTTTTCTTGGATTGTTATTGTCTTTCCCAGCCAATGTTATAGTATGATTCAATCAGACTTCCAATAAGTAGCTTCGGGTCTATGAGGTTGTTGAGTCATTATTTAATGACTATGCGTGCATTTGTGCATGCACCATGTGCCTATGCATGTGGATCTGTTTTAACTTGCTATAGTTTGCTTGTGTTGTCATAGTGTTGCTCTATCTATGCAATTTGGATCTATTCATGCTTATGTTTGAGTGTCCAACATGGGTGTAGAGGGAACCTTACAGCTGCTGTGGATAAACTTCAACTACTGCATGAATTGGCATTTTCTTCTCTTGCATTAAGAGGTAACTACTCTTCTTCAACCTTTAAATCTATGATGCTGGATGAAGATTACAACATTTGGTTCTAGATAGCTTGATGACTTATATTCCTGAAACTTATATGTTTTAAAATAAAAAATCCCTTTACTTATTTCTGTCATTTTGAAGTATTTATAATGCATAAGAGCAAGTGCATTTAATTCACTTTGTTTAGATTAAATGATATGATCAATCTGCTTCATAGAAACACTATTATGAAGTGTGTTTCATTTCCAATAATTTTTGTTGGCTACCATTATATTTCGTGAATGGCTTATGGCACTTGGAAAGGTGACTTAACCGCATTTTTCAAAGGATGGTGGGCCTTTTTAAGTTATTGATTATAGAACTCTCGGTTATTTATGACCTTTGAGTGCTGATAGCCTGATACTCATGGGGGCCAAGTTATGTTGTATTACTTTTATCTGTAACTTTCAAAGATATGGATATTTTTGTTTAATACCCAACTGACACCAAATCCAAATCCGTATCTGATTATGCTAGATCCGATTATAATGCCTAGATCCGGACCGCGTCCGATGCATTTAAGTCTCTAGTCAACTTTGAATTGCTTTGAAACAATAGACTTTTGTATGTAGATCCATTCATGCCCTGCAGATCTCACCAGTGAGAACTTTTAGAAAGGGTGTATTGTGTTCTTTGATGTTATGCATACCTAATCTTTGAAATATTCTAGCATATGCTTATTTGTGTGTCTGCATTTCTTTAGACAATCTTATCCTCAGGAATGTGTGCTTGTATCTTGGTTTATTGTTCTGTGGGTAGGATATGTTCTCTTGTAAATTCAAATAAAATCAGGCAACTATTTTGTCCATTGATAATTTTGCAGTTTTTTCTGCTTGTCATTGATATGTAATTAGGGCAGAATGATGGCTGTTTTTGTTGCTTTACTTTGCATTGCAATTGTTAATATTCAGTATTTGGAAATCTGATGCATATTTTTTGTTGATCTTCTTGTAGTGGCTGCCTTGGAAGCAGAAACTGGATTGCATTTACAAATGGGGCAGGTTAGTGATTTCTATGTGCAAAATATTTTCTCTCTTAGAAGGTAACAAAAAGTGACTTGCTACACGTCTATATTTTGTTTTAAGTGATTTATATTTTCTTTTGTAGGATGCTGCTTCTTTGGGGCTTGCAGAGAAATGCTTGCAGCTCCTCCATGATGGACCTGATTCAGATAACCTTGAGTTTGAAACTTTGCAATTGCGAGCTAAATCCCTTAGGGGCCTTGTTGAACTGGTTTTTGGAAAACTTGAATCAGGTGAATGTAACACCATCTTTCTCTGCCTATTTTTTCTTCTTCTTTCTCTTTTTCTTTTTAATCTTTAGAAGAGCAAATCCAAAATGTATTTGGCAAGAGCAAGGTTCAATGTGTTTCCACTCATTTTTACAACAAAGGAACTGCTCTGCAGCTAAAAGCTCATGAAGCAAAACTGTTCATCTAGATATCAAGCTTAAATCATTAATCTTTCTGCAACAATAAAATCAATTAACACATTCCTTAAAAAAAAGGCTATATTCACCTGCTATTACTAAGTACTTCATCTGCCATGGTCCATGAGTTCATCAGGTCCTGATGACTGCTAGAGAATTCTGGAGTAAACCATTCTCTAGGATTTGAACAGAGCATGTGCAATCACTCATAATATGTGTGTGCAGGTACACACATGCATGCGTGTATTCTGTGCTTGCATTTGTGCTAGTGGACTGGTAATATGTGTATTTAGTTTCAGCATTTTATGTTTTCCTTTTTCTCCTTTGGTCCTTTCTTTGCATAGGATGTTCATGACGGTGGAATTTCAATGCATCTTTTCTATATTTTCTCATTTAAAGGCGTGGAATGATATGGTGGTCCAACTCTTTGTCATATGAATGTTACCTTATTCCAATGTGGACAACCTTTTCCAAACTGCTAGAAAATTTGTGCATATAAAACCATCATTTGAGGGTGATGACGTGGTGCTGGTATTGGTCCATCATTCCGTTCATTTTCATATATCATTGGGGCCAGCTTAACTTTTGTTGTGTTGCCTCTAGTGACTTGTTAACATAAAACTTCAGTTCTTTTCATTCTCTTTTCAATAGAAACTGTTAAAAGAGTATTTCATGGTAAACTAACGTATTATTCAAAATATTTGCATCAGCCAAGTCGTATTTTGCTGGATTTGAAAGCTACGATCTGCAGAAAGGTGGAAGTTGCTGTGGTATGTGGCCTATTTGCTTCATGCACCTATTCCCATATATAAAAATTTAATTAGTTTACATATGCATTCATAATTGTGCAAACACATTCAACCATTTGAGTAAAGGGGGTGGAATTAATTGCAAGAAAACATTAAAAAGGAAAGGACAAAGACATGGGTCAAAGATTGATATTTTTTTGCAGAAAGCACAACAACTGTAACCAAGGTTGTAAGTATCGTTACCTGTATTGGTCGGGCCCAAAGTAACACTGTATCGTATCGTATCATAAATGTATTGTAACTTTTTAATAAAAAATTTCTAAAAATTCTAAAAGAAACTAAAAAAAATAGAAAAAAATTAAAAAAATTCATATCACATAAAACAATGATGAATTGCACAAAATACAACCATAAAATCATATATGAAGGCAACTATATAATTTAAATTAATAACAAACCATGCAACTGGTAACTAACAATGTAAATAAAAGGCTACATAATTTAAATTTTAAACATAATTAAAGAGCCTTAACTAATAATATTAAATTCACATCCAAGTCGTACTAAAATGTCATAAGTTATAACTAAACTACTAAGAGTTCATGATAACTAAAAACATTACATTTAACCAACGTATTACATGCCAATCTTCATCTCTAAAGTTCTAAACTATAAAGATCCTAAAACCAAACTATCTTCTAGAGCCTGTTTGCCAAACATTAGGACTATATTTCCTCAGTGTTGCATTCAACTGCCGCCCGATGATCTCTTTTATCTTCAGCTCTTTTTTGGCAATTGTGTTATCATCTTCATCTTCAGAATCTAGAACAATGGTTGAGAGCGTTTCTTTGCATTTTTGCAACCTTCTTGCATTTGCTTCTAGTTCAACAATAACATCAACACGAAAAATGGTAAGAATAAATAAGCAATCATATAGACATACTTTATGATGAAGACCTACAATATGTTGCTTAAATCTATGCAGCCCACCTCTAATAATAGCATCACAAAACAAAAAAACATAACCAATTAAAAAACTCAATAAGAAGCAAAGAATAAGAAACATGAGACACACATTTCCCCAAAAACACTCAAGGATTTTGTGCCTTAATCCACTTGAGTAAAAAAATGGTAGAAATGCACTATTGATAAAATCGCAAAACCTTCCCCCTTGCACACAAATCGGTCCTCAAATCGATCTCAGAGAACCTAGGGTGCGTGGGTTCCCTTCTAACGTACTCTAGACATATGGAGAACTCGGCCCTCAAGAGGCCTTTGAAACACAAAATGAAAAATTAAACTTTCAGCCTTTTTTAAGTACGATGATTCTATATTGTACAATACACTGTATCATACGATACAATATGATACATCCGATATGGATACAATACACATTCGTATCGCGATACAAGTGTGTATCATATCGCAAAACCCAAAAGTAATGATACGTATCGTACGATACGATACAATACGTACAACAGTGGCTGTAACCTTTTTTTTTCCTTCCCGACACCTAATCTCTACTATAGCTATTCTGCTTCTATTGTTTGTCATCCTCCATCTTCTTTCTTGGAACCCTCTTTTATTTTATTTTTCCTTTTGAATCTGTTTCGTTAACTAGGCAATCTGAGGAAGAAGATTAAAAACTTTTGAATGAATTCAGAAAAAATAGGAGAAACAAGAAGATAGGGAAAGGGATATACTTGGTCATACACTGTTTTTTTAGTGTGATTGTACATTGTATTCTGGGACTACAGGAAGAGTTGCACTCTCATATGGGGAGCATTTACATGCTACGGGGAATTTATTACTGGCAAAGGAATTCTATGAAAAGGCTCTTCTGGCATCTCCAACGAAAGATTTTGCTGAAACATCAGCTGTGGGAGGTGCAGGCATGGTATCTGAGGAGGTTCTTTTGAGTGCCAATTGTGCCTTAGGACAAGTTGCGACACACACAGGGTAAGTGCTGATCAATTGCAGTTTTTTCCTTTCTCTCCCTCTTCAACTTTACTGGACAGGTTCTGTTTGGCAGATCCTGCATGTCTTCTTTGTTGAACCACTTGAACTATCATGTAGTTGTAGTAGACCGAATGGCTCTTAATTGTGGCTCAGACCAAATGTTTGAACTATCATGACATGTAACTTGTAGGCTGGTGCAGATACTTCATGTTATTGAAACATCTTATGGTTTCCTTTCAGAAAATTCAAGGAGGCAGAGGAGATTCTCACGGAATCACTGAAGAAGGCTGAGGAGCATTTTGGTTTGTTTCTATGGCTCAAAAGCTATTCATGGAACATAGTGTTCTGGCATTATATGACCTTTTTTTGTGCTTTTTGAACATGGATATATACTAGGCTTTATGACTTGATTTAGGCTCAAACCATCCCAAGGTTGGTGTCGTTTTGACTTGCATGGCAGACATGTTTAGGCAAAAGGGAACACTTGATGGCTCAAGCACTCTTCTGATCCAAGAGGTTGCCTTTTGTGATTTCACCAATTTAAATTCAAGTTGCTGGTCACAGCGTTCGCTTTCAAAACTAATGTGTAAAATCTTACAGGGTCTTTACAGAAGGGCCATTGATTTGATGAGGGCTCCTGCTTTGGATGCTGAAGGTATGAACCTATGGTAGTGGCTTCTGAATTTTGGTGGCACGAAGAAGCTCGCTAACACATTGCTGTTTGTCAACGCAGATACCCTGTCCATGAGAAGAGACATAGTGGCCCTTGCAAGAGGTATGGCAAAATCTTTCAAAGCATATCCCACTATGATTCTTAGTATGAGATTTGTCTATCTAATTCAAAATTTCAAGTTCTTGTTGTTTAAGAACTTTTCTGGAACACCATCCGGGTGCAAATTTCACTCGGCACTAATGTCAACTTCGTGATTGTCAAGGTGGATATGCAGAGGCACTGTGCGTTCAGCACAACAGAAAGAGCGAAGGTGAGCGAATGAGGAGTTGGGCCAAGGGCGCTTGGACAAACAGGAGGCTGTCGCTGGCTCAAGCACTGGACACCTCTGATACTTCAAATGTCTGCATTGTAGACACCAGGATCGAGAGGGTAATCTGAGAGCCCTATAACAAAGTTGTCACCCTTGAACATTGGCTGTGTTGTAAGAGATGGGTAGAAGTTGTTTTTTAAAAGGCAAGCTGGGGTTAGGCAGACACCTACCAGTTATACAACTATATCATTGGCTTTTGAACCTGCAACCTCCCAACACAAGGTGAGGTGCACTAGCCCCGCTCCTACCAGACTAGCGGGGGCCCCCTATGGTGTTGGGTAGAAGTTTTGCCACTTTGAATCTCCCAATATTTCCTTTTCTTGTTTACCCTTAAAATTTTCTTGGTTTTTCAGAATTGATCTTGCAGGAAGTATCAACATGACCCTGATGCAAATTTTTTGTTTAATGGTTTCCATGTCCATTATTGCTTGGGTGTGGAGGATGGTGATTGGGGTAAATGATGATGAAGAAATGTTTCAGTAGTCTAAAGCTGAGGACTGTTTTTTTTTGCTAGGCCAAGGGAACCCCCCATTACTGATAGTGCATTGGCAGGCTTCCGGTTGGTAAGACCCTAGAGGTCCCCTTTGCCCATAAGACACAGTTTCTATCTTATGACAAAGGACGCCTTCCGTGGGTTTCGAACTTGTGACGTCCCGTCAACTTGGTGGCATTCACAAGTATTACCAAAAAACCACAAAACAAATTGACAAGGCCAAAATGACCAAGACTATTGATCCAAATTCGGAATTTTCCAGTTGGATGGCCTCAAAATCTTCTAACGGCTTATAATTCAAAAATTTTATTCTATATTACTCTCATAGGGATAAATATGACCATATTTTTTAAAATATTAAAAAAAATATTGCAATAACTGCCATATTTTATGCTTAAACGAAAATACCATGATTTCATCACGATATTTATGTTTTTACGGGCAAAAAACTCAATAAAATGGATTTATGAGTCTTGACACACTTTTAATTTTCGATTTCTTTTTACTTATGTTAAAATTTACAACTTTTTATTCTTGCCGATATTTTGTGATAAAAGGCGTAGGAAATATTTGAATTTTCCTGAGAACTTGGTGGCCACTTTAAGTGCCAATGAACCGGATTTGTGTTAGATATCCGACCAAATCTGGACCTGTTTAGTCACATTTGGTAGAATCACAAAGTATCCCATCAGGTTCTGATTCGGTTTGACGGATATCTGAATATTGAATATGTGAAAATAGTATTTGATTAGCTATTCTATGCTAGTCGGATCTGGATTCTGATACCAACTTTTTCCATCCAAATCCAAATTCCACTGTTCCAATCCAATTAGCCAGGATGTGGTAAGGTCGGATTCAGTAATGTCTACACGGAACCTCCGACCCATTCACATCTCTTGCCTTTTTTTAAACTTTTGTTGTGAACTGTTACAATGTGACAGGTACGATCCGATTCGTGACACGAGTTGGTAAGCCTAAAATTTTTAGAAAATAAGACATTCAGACACAGATTTTCTGATGTTTTAATTAATACAAATTGTTTTTTAATATTTTAATTATAGAAAAATATATATTTTTACTAAAATTAATTACGATGATATAAAAACTATTAAAACACATTAAAATAATGCCCATAAGTGTTGGGGCTGTGTCGGTGTGCTGAGAGTGTCCGATTCGCGTCCTCATAGATTGAGCCCCTAAGTGTCGTGTCTTTGCGACATAGTTCTTGAAACGGTTCTTCGACAAGCCCATAAGATGCTACTTAGCTAAACCCGTCATAATCTCCCTTAGGGCTGTCAACAGGCCCAGTTTGACCTGAACCTGAATTCCCGAGCATGGGCATGGAAAATGCTGACCAGGATAGTATTCGATTAGATCCGAACCTGACTTAAGCAATATGCAGTTTGGGTTTGGCTCATGATTTTTACCTGGTACTTGACTTAGACTCGGCATTTTTGTCAATACCTAAACTGACCCAAGTATTATATATATTTGGAACGAGGAGATACGGAACGAGGAGATATGTAAGAAGGTAGGCGTTGCACCCATTGAAAATAAGATGACAGAGAATCGTTTACGGTGGTTTGGACATATTTGACGAAGGCCTAATGATGCTCCATTAGAAGGATGAAGAAATGGGAAAATATATTAGTTAAAAGAGGTCGGGGTAGGCCTAGGAAGACATGGATGAAGGTGATAAGAAAGGATATGAATGCTTTGAACCTCACTGAGGACATGGCATTGGATAGAAATGAATGGATGAGAAGGATTTATGTGGAAGACCCATAATGATTTTCTTTGTTGGTTCATATCGCCGACCTCAATTGTTTTGGGATGAAGGCGTAGTTGTTGTTGTTTATATATATATATATATATATATATATATATATATATGAGTAATACGTTTAAGGGCTCCTTTTTTGTTAGGTCTCATTAGGATCGAACCATAGTTTTAAGTATTTTTTTCGCGCTAGATGTGATTCATATATTTTATTTAGTGAGAACCAACTTTTGGATAGCCGGAATCTGACCCGTATATAGGTTTTTCTGGTGATCCAAAATCAATGGCTATGTACAAGTTTTTCTCGGCTCATAAAAACATGTTTTTTTATAAAATAATATGTTTCAAGAGTTGATTCCCACTAAATACACTGTTCAGATTTATTATAAAAGTAATGCATTCCTTAAGCTCTTTTTTCGTTAGGTTCCTTCAAAAATCATAGTTTTAAGTATTTTTTCTCACATCTAAAACCGTAATGTGATCCTTGTTTTATTTAGTGGAACCAGCCATGTTTGAGATTCTATTTTCGGGAGCCCGACCTGTTGACAGCCTTAATTTTCCCTCCTAAACACTCGTCAGATTTTCCCATCCACGAGGTAGCAAAGCAACAGAAATAGCCGTTGTGTTCGAAAAAGTCCCCGGGAGAAAGAGATGGTGAGAAGATGGTGCTACGATCTTCTGCTTCCCTGCATCGCCTTCTTGCGAATTTCCATTCCAAGTGCAAAATTTCCAACTATCCGCATTCAATTTGTGATAGACAGAGGAAATTGGTTTCTTGGAACCGAAGAATCGCCTCCCACGTCAACACCAATGCCCATTTTGATGCCTTGGTGCTCTTTGCTTGCATGCAACAACAAGGTTTCCTCCCCAACTCTTTTACTTTCTCTAGCGTCCTTCACGCCTGCTCAGAATTGGGTACCATCTGGATTGGTAAACAGATCCATTCTACCATTCTTAAGATTGGTTTCGAGTCAAATGTCTTCTGTGGGAGTGCCCTTGTGAGTATGTACTGCAAATGTTGTAGAATAGATGATGGGCACCAAGTGTTTGTTGAAATGCCTGAGCGAAATGCCGTAACCTGGAACACACTGATTGCGGGTTGCTCACAAACCGAGTTTTGTCATGAGTCTGTCTCTTTGTTCTGTGAAATGATGGGATCGGGAATTCCTGTTACCTCGTTCACCTTATCGGGCATTCTTGTGGCGTGTTCGAGATTGGAGGCAGAGGGGCTCGGTAGGCAGATTCATGGATGTTGTTTGAAACTTGGGGTTCATGGTAATGTTGTTACAGGAACAGCTCTTGTTGATATGTATGTGAAATGTTCGAGTTTGGCAGATGCTCGTGGCGTGCTTGATGAGATGCCTGAGAGGAATGTGGTTACTTGGACCAGTTTGGTTACTGGTTATGCGCAGCACCAACTGCCAAAGGAAGCTCTTATGATGGTTAGAGAAATGCTGTGCATGGGTGTGAGGCCAAATCAAGTAACATATAATAGTGTTCTTAGTTCCTTCACTACTGCAGGTGACTTGGTTCATGGTAGACAGGTACACTGCCAGGTAATTCAAGGGGGTGTAGAGTCTGCAATATATGTAACAGTAACTCTTCTCACCATGTACTCCAAATGTGGCAGTTCGGAGGATTTCTGCAAAGTGTGCTCTTCAGTTTCAGCCCATGATCAGGTTTCATGGAATTCAGTCATTGCAGGCTATGCTCATCTAGGAAACGATCAAGAGGTGCTCAAAAACTTCTCAACAATGATTAAGGAATCTGTGTGCCCAGATTTCTTCACATTTTCAAGTGTCCTGAGAGCAGTTGGAAACACTACAGCCCTTGAACAAGGTAAACAAGCCCATGCTCTGGTTTTCAAAACTGGATATTCCTCGGACTTGTATGTCCAGAATGGTCTTGTGTCCATGTATGGAAAATGTGGCTTGCTAGAAGACTCGGAAAGGGTCTTTTACATGATGCAGAGGGCTGATTTGATATCATGGAATTCATTAATGGCAGGATATGCACATGGATATGGTTGGAAGGCTATCCAGTTGTTTGAGCAAATGAGACATTTAGGCATAAAACCAGATGATACCACCTTCCTTTCTGTCCTCTCTGCTTGTAGTCACTCTGGTTTGCTTGATAAAGGACTAGAGTATTTGGATTTGATGAGAAATGAACAAATAATTGCAAAGGCAGAACACTACTCTTGTGTGGTTGATCTTCTCAGTCGAGCTGGTTATCTTGATGAAGCAGAAAACTTCATCAATAGCATGCCAGTAAAGCCTGGAGTTTCTGTTTTCCGAGCTTTGATTAGTGCTTGCCGAGCTTATGGAAACAAAAGCATGGCAATTCGTTCAGCAAAGCGCCTTCTTGAGTTGTACCCCACAGATGCAGCTACCTATGTTTTGCTGTCAAGCATATTTGCAGCAGGGGGTAGTTGGGATGATGCAGCTATTGTGAGGAAGGTTATGGTTGATAGAGGTCTTAGAAAGAAGCCAGGCTACAGTTGGATCGAGGCGAGCAATTAGAAACAAAACTGTGATGTTGAAGCTTCTCTGGTAGGATCAAGAAATACAATCTGAGCACTGGCAAGAGTAGATGACTGAGAGTAGAAGCATTGTAAGCGGGTCTTTGTAACTGACCAATTATATGGAATGCATAAGGATTTGAAGCTGCCAATAGCAGGTTCCTTATCCTTGGGTGTAATAGTAGTCAAGGGATGGAAAGGATAATAATGTTGATGCGAGCATTTTATCCATGGCAGTTTATGATTGAGAGCACAAAATACGTGGAAGGTTAAGGCTTTTGTTCACTGACAATTAAACAAAGTTTATCTTGTGCAGCTGCTCATTTAGTTCTAGAAGGCTAAGATGTAGATAACAAACCACTGACAGAACAGAGTAAATTTACTTACCATCAGGATGATGTCTTGATCAAAGCACTCAAGAAGCCATCATAAGACTGTTAAGCTTGTAACTTTCTGTACACAGTTAACATCCAGTAACCCGTGCAGAGAACGTGACTTTTTTTTGTGTTGGTGTCCTTTTTGAATTCACATTATCATTTTTTACAATGTAAATGAGTATTCTTCTCTTCGGTTTAATGCAAGATACACTAGCATTATATGGTCAAACTACAAAAAAATAGAGTATATTTGATTCATGATGCAGAAGACTACGTGACAGCAGCTTATATATGACAGAAAGGTCTCCTATGATATCTGCTATACTCAAGACCAGAGTTACCGAAAGCTTCTTAAATAGGTGGAAAGCTCGCTTCCCGGAAACTCGCTTCGGAAGCGCGATACTCCTCGCTTCCAAAACTTGATGAGAACCTCGATTCCCCCACGCTTCTCCTATGCTTTCCGCACACTTCATTTATTCATCTTATATGTTGCCTTACTCAACTTTTCATATTTTTTATGTGGTTTCTCTCACTCTTCTCACTCACTTCCATGTGCTTTCTCTAAATTGGTAATCATCATTTTTAAATTTTGTTAAAAATTTAATTCTTACACTAAAAAATCATGAAATTAATATTAGTCACTTTTATTTTAGTTTTTATTTGTGTTTCATTATGATTCACATTCAATTATTATATATATATATATATATATATATATATTTTTATTCCTCGCTTCCTGCTTCCTATACATTTTAAAATGCATCGCTTCTTGCTTCAGCTTCCCGTATCGTTTCCTGCTTCCGCTTTCTAGTTTGGCAACCTTGCTCGAGACTTGTGCATTTGAATGGAAAGATAATTAAAACATTTCTATGTAAATATGCTGTTGGGAGCCAACTCCCTTGTTTTATACAGATCTTCTGAAAGCTGCATACCATGGATATGCTTCCTGTTATGTGTCATTTTGTCGAGAAAACGGTGATCCGCTAGCCAAAAACTGCTTACTGTTCCACCAATTTTCATCCAAAAATTGAACTAGTTCATTCTTTAATCGATTGCATCTGTATTAAGATAGAACCTTTTGTTTTCTTGCCAATTCTAGCCAGAAAAGGAGAATGGTGATTGCCTTAAGTGCTCTGCACAAGGTTCTATAAGCCAAACTATCTAATTTGGAGGTGGTCCAGAGCCTGTTTATATAATAGTTCAATTAACTAGACAGTCATCTAATATATTATTTGTACAAGTATCATGATAAATAATTAAAATATATTAAAAGTAAATGAATTCAAAACAAAGAAACAAATTATTTGTACTTATTCTAATATTTTTGGAAAAGACTACTAAAAAATGAGTTTTATTTATATATTATCATTTATCATCTAATGCATGAATGTTTCTTTGTTGACTCCACAAGTTTGCTAACTACTAACACTGACAACTGATTTTTAATACTAACTACACTTTAATCTACCATGAGCTGCATTAAGATTTTTCCAAATCAAAAGGAAAATTTTAGTTGAGAGACAAAAGGTTTGTGATTTATAACAAGAAAAAAAAACAGAAAAGTAAAACATAAATAAATGCCGATATTGAGTTCACAAATTATACGAGCCAGATAAAATAAGAAAGGATGATCTTGGTCTAGTACAGGCCTCTCAGCATGATTTCAAACACAATTAAGGGTAGGGATGGCCCTCCCTGCCTCGCCCCGTTTGGACAGGAGATGTAGGACATGAAACGGGGATGGAGGTTAAAATCAAAACCCGTGCAAGGATGGAGGTGGGGATGGACTTACGCTTTTCTCTGTCTCGCCCCATCCCCGTTTTCAATCTTCGCCTTGCCCCGCCCCGCTTCATCCTCGATCCTTCTTTAGGTATGGCAGTAGACCGAGGGAAAACAGGGCCCCGCCCCGCCTCACCCCGTTTGGACCGGGGATGGAGGACATGAAACAAAGATGAAGGCAGGGATGGAGGTTAAAATCAAGACCTGTGCGGGGATAGAGGCAGGGATGGAGGGCAGGATTTTGAGACGGTGCAGGGGTGGAGACCTTGTCCCCTGCCCGCCCTGGTCCATTGTCATCCCTAATTAAGGGTTCCCATAATATATTAGAGCATATCAAGTGATCTGCCAAATAACTTTTAGAAAAGTGATTTGGCATCCTCACCTTCCACAATGTACACACGGACCATGAAGTCCTTGTGGGATGAAGCAATGGACCGTGAAGATGTCAAACAGATCACCTGATATCTGCTCTCCATAACAGATTAGTCATGCAACCATCAAATCCTCATTGATCATGGTTGTAAAAACTCCTGCTTCAAATAACATATATATTAGGTAAAGCATGCCACAAAATAAATTGTTTAACCCACACAAAAAAATCAGTATACCACTGCAAAACACAATTCTTGAAGTGTAGGCTTCATGCCTAGAAGCGTAGGTGATTAACAACATTGCAAAACACAATTCTTGAAGAAAAACTTGTTGGACAGAGACGACTTAAACACACAAACACGTCTAGAGGAGGTGCTGCTCTATTCACAAACAAACAGAAATGGCTCATGTAAATATTTTGAGAAGTAATTACAAACACATAATCTTGCTTAACCAATATGGGAACATATTGACACATTTAAATATACGTAACAGGATTGGGAATGTATATATATCTGCATGAGCTTAAGAGCAAGCTAAGCGCTTCTGGTGTCAGATGTGTTTGGCATGGTCCATTTACTAATAATCAACACTTCCAACGTGTTCTTTTCAACAAAAAATATACAATTTTTTTAATCTTCAATATTTATTGACAATTTGACCATTGAGTTTCAAACCTTATAAAAACTTGCTCGTATTGGAATCGGATGGTTTATCCCTATTTGTAATGTAATGTTATGATATGTTTCTATACCATACCATGCAGAAAGGTGCAAAAAAGAAAGTGGTATTTGTTCTAATGGACTTAAAGCTTGTTTGGCTGTGTTAAAATTAAAATAGTATTTTGAGCTTGTACAATTATGTTCATAGAGCATGCCTGGTCTAACCAGATTTATCAGAAGCTTCTTAGATAGGTGGGAAGCTCGCTTTGAAAGTGTGATACTCCTCACTTCTGAAATTTGATGAGAACCTTGGCTCTCCCACGCTTCTCTTATGCTTTCCACACGCTTCATCTATTCTTATATGTTCTCCTTCAACTTTTCATTTTTTATGTGTTTTCTCTCTTTTCTCACTCACTTTCATGTGCTTTCTCTAAATTGGTAGTCAGCAGTTTTAGATTTTGTTAAAAATTTAATTCTTACACTAAAAAATTATGAAATTTAATAAAAAACACTTTTATTTTAGTTTTTAATTGTGTTTCATTTTGATTCTCATTCAATTCTTATATATATATATATATATATATTATTCCTTGTTTCTCGCTTCTTATACATTTTAAAATGCATCGCTTCTCGATTCTATTTCATGTATCATTTTCTGCTTCCGCTTTCTAGTCTGAGTCTGACAACCTTGGGTCAAACTAAACCAACCGCAGCTGGAGTAGGCCCTGTTTGAGTCCAACTAGGCTCGTATGAAGCCCTACATGCAACAAAAAAACATGGCTATGCGCTTTATGGATTTCATACCATGGTATAGTTAACTTCCTCATATAGTCAATGAAAATAAAGCCCCAAAATACTCTCTCTCTCTCTCTCTCTCTCTCTGACTGTTGTGAATTGTGATAAATACTTTAATTCTCTATTTGTCTCTTAAGATATTAAGAACGGTAAAACTTAACAAATCTTAACTTAAAACAACCTTCCTGCTTTATCCATGCAAACTTTTTAGCTTTTTGTTTCACCGAATAGTAACAGAAATTTTCACAGATTTTTAGTATTTTATGAATTTGGCTATGGAATTTGGTTTAGGTAATTGTTTTCCCATATGTATTTTTTATTAAAAATAAGTATGTTATTATAAATATATATTTAATTTTAGGTCCTCATTCTTTTTTTTCATCTTAATTAAAAATTTTATTTAAAGCTCATTTATTGGCAGCGCCCCGCCGTGTATCGACGGATCCTTATACCATCTTAGTTAAAGCTGGTTGTTGCATACTCCGTGATCCTACCTTTATAATTACCATCTGTAATACTTGGGGGGGGGGGGCATCTGCTCATCTGGTAGGGGCACTTGTGAAAGTCACCAAGTTGAGGGGATGTCACAAGTTTGAAACCCACGGGTGGCATTCCTTGCCAGCAAGGTTGATATGCTGGGTGTACAATCTCCAGAGAGAGAGAGAGACTGGTTTCATTTTTTTTTTACCTTGGTGTCCCTCGTCGAAAAATGTTTAAAAGCGAGCATCAAAGCGCACAGATGGCCGATCATTAACGTCGAATGACCAAATGACCTGATCTGTGTCCCACGGCAATAGTCCTCCCTTTCAAAACCACTTTGTGTGCTCGCCTTTGGTATCCCTAAGGTATGTTTGATCGCTTGTCCAGGGTTGGACGAAAAGAACAAAAAGAACAGAACAAAACATTGTTTATGTTCATTCCGTAACAGCTATTCCAAGTCCAATGTTTGTTTCCATCTTTTCCCGTCTATGTTCCAAAGTACAACATTTGTTATGGATATCATGAACAAGCCATAACACTAAAAAAATGTTTAAAGAAAATAAAAAAAGGGAAGAAGAATACAGTCAAGATTTTAATCAAGAAGAAAAAGAAAAAGATCAAAGAAAATAAAAAAAATCAAAGAAAAATAAAAAATAAAAAATAAAAAATAAAAAATAAAAAATAAAAAATAAAAAATAAAAAAGAGAAAGAAGAAAAGGAACACCCTAATAAAGATTTTAATCAAGAGGAAGAAGAAGATCAAAGAAAATAAAAAGAAGGAGAGGCCCTAATCAAATTTAACCTAATAAAAAAGGGAGAGAGACCCTAATCGGATTTTAATTGAAACTAACCTAATCAATGAAAACCCTAAATAATGAAAATCAAGAAGAATAAGGGGGAGAGAGAGAAAAGAACGAAGAAGTGGAAGAAAAATGAAAAAGAAGAAGAATGAAAAAGAAAATGAAGAAGAAGAAGGGGAAGAAAGAAGAAAAATAAAGAAGAGAGAGAGAGAGAGAGAATCGTGCTCGTCGCCGGTGGCCTCGCCGGGCTTGCCCTGGAGAGAGAGACAGATAGAGAGTCAGGGGGACCCCTTCCCCTTGACTTTTTTTTTCCGTAATACCCCCTCCCCCATTCCTTGCGTCCAGTTTTTTTGTAACAGGGGAGAGGGTGTTACAAAAATTACATGTTTTTTTGGACGCGCAAAATGCGTTCGCCGCATCCAACGTTTGTTGGAATCTTTGTTCTCAGCGAGATTTCTGTCCAAATCCTGTTGGGAACAGCGCATCAAACACACCCTAAATTAACATCCTCCTCATTCTATATCACCAAAACATGGTGATATCGAGTACGATGTGGTCTGAACTCCTGACAGCAAAAAGTACACAACCACCCATTTCACATAGTCTTCTTCCTCCAAGGGGTTATGAGATGCCAAACACGTCCATTATACCAACCTTTCACCTCCATTTTAAAGGATTATGTCTACATTGTCCAACCTGTCCTTTAACCATTTATAGCCATCAACATTTGGAGCCAATTTCCCATAATATGTATGCTGAGTTAGACCTTGTGACCCGACATTCCTAGCTAGCTCGGTCAAAGGGAGATGGGCTCTTCCAGCCCGGCTAGCTAGGGCTGGTAATTAAAACGATCCAAACAAGCCTTGTTCGGGCTCGGATCGTTTATGGACAAGCCTTTCTCGGACTGGGCTCTCCTAGCTCCTACGAGCGGAATGATCACAAGTTCGTATCAGCCCGAGCTAGGCGAGAGCCAAACCCGATTTTAATGAAAAAAAAGTATTTTTTTTAACGCGAGGCCACGATAATGATCGAACGATATGACATTACCTGTATAACTAGTTGATTTGCCTTAAGTTTTTGACAGATATGAGATACATAAACCTAATGCAAAAATGTGTGCTCATCATTCTCCTTAGGTTGGAAAAGACTTTCCCTCAAAGTTTGATCTCAGGTTGGAAAAGACTTTCCCTCAAAGTTTGATCCCGCTTCCACTTTTTCCAATTCTGCTCTATTGTTCAGATCATGCATGCACCCGTTTCATACTTGGCCTTAACTTATGCACGATGGTGTTGCTTAACCTAGTAATAGTGAAAACAAGTTGGAAACTAATCCCCACTCGGTTTGGTTGGGGTGCACCGAGTACCTCTTTTTTTTTCGCTTTTTAATCAAAGCCTAGGCTTGAATGGGCTTGCTTGTTTATTAAAATAAGTCAAACCCGAGCTACCCTAATCTTAGGTTCGTTTTCTTAAATAGGGTGAGCCCAACCACTGTACTACTTAGACTGGATCGTTAAAGCTTGGTTAGTTTTTCATTCATGTGATATATATATATATATATATATATATAATGTGAGGCACTGAGCCAAGTTGGAAGAAAAAATGGGGTCTACACTAATGGTTAGGGCGTGGTCGCTTATGTATCTGCTGTTTCTAAACTTCAGCAGTTTTGGGTCAACACTAAAAACACTACATTTATATCTAATTTTATGTATACTCAACTCCAGCCTAAGTGAACTCGACAAAACTGAGCCAAGCTTCCACAATTATGTCCAGGTTCAGTTTGGGCACGAACCAGCTCGAGAAAGGCAAGGTTGAGGTCAGCTAGCTAGACTCGTATGAGCGCTTATCTTTTTGTTTTTGGATTTATAACCCAAAGAAACCACACTCTGCATGAAGACCTGGACCCGCTGGCTCAGCTTGCCATACCTACGATCATCATGCCGACAGTGTAAAACTCATAGGCTAGGACCCCTGCTCCCGGAGCCTATGCTAAACATTGGCTTGCGTAGAGAGGCGATGACGATGAGAATCGAACCTTGACTGCCCATCTAGCAGGCAAATCCCCCACTCTACTACGCCAAACCCCCTTAGGGTGAGCTTCTTTATCTACAAAGCACAAACCAGTGTTGTTGTGAAAAGCATTGAGGTGTAGCGAGGTGCTCCACAAAAAACTGATGCGAGACTTAAAGTGTAAGTTTCAATTTTTTTTAAAACTTAAAAAAAAATTAAAAAAAATTAAAAATATAAATAAATAAATAAATGCTTTATTGTTGAAGCAATAATCAATAAAAAATAAAAAATTTCAAATAAATACTAAAAAATATGAGATTAACATATAAAAGTAACTAAGAAACTGATTATATAACTAAAAAACTAATTATATAACTGAAAAATATAATGTTCTAACGTATATATATCAGAAAACTAATTATATTTGAAAACTTAAAAAAAAATTATAAAAAAGATCTAAAAGTACATATAAAAAAAATACTTTATTGATTAATTAAGCAACAACCTATAAGAAATAAAAAATATGAGATTAACATATAAAAGTCCCCTCGCGAGGCCCAAGGCACGCTTTTAACAACACTCCCCACAAACCACAAAAAAGGTTGCCATGCATGCAATACAAGGATGAAGAGGCAATGTCGTGATTAGTTTGAATTTTCAACGCGGTTTAATGACCATATAGTCAATGAAAAAAGAAAAGATAAAAACACACACACCCAAGTACGTTGTTATTGGTCACTTTCACAATTAAACAAACATTCCATAAGTATCTCTCTCTCTCT
Organism: Nuphar pumila; assembly: GCF_984573655.1. NCBI lineage: Eukaryota > Viridiplantae > Streptophyta > Magnoliopsida > Nymphaeales > Nymphaeaceae > Nuphar > Nuphar pumila. The sequence goes on along the minus strand of NC_143258.1, from coordinate 3,029,176 downwards.
CTTTCTCTCGTATTGCTGGTTAGTTGATATGGTAAAGATATCAAAGGCGTTGATCCTAACTATTTTTTTTTTTTTAGTATTGAAGAGACAGGCAAGAGTTATATCGGTGTAAAGCTGGGTTGGCAAGCACGGTGCATGATCCCATTCCCATTCCCAGCTTTTTATCTATAAATACCTCTCCTTAATCCTCCTCCTTCACACCACCAGTGAATGAATGGTAGCTTGAGAGTTGAGAGACAGAAAAAAAAAAGCATCGTAAGAGTGAGAAACAAAGGGAGATTTATACAAACCTGAACCATGGCCGCCTTCATGGGAAAGCATGCTACCACCCTTGGAATGCTGCTGCACCTCCTCCTTCTTCTCGCCTCTGTTTCGCCCACTGACCTAAATTTCGTCCTCTCCAGGGATGAATTCCTGTCCCAGAGACCACTTACTGCGGCCCAACACACACTAGAGTTCGTGCCGCCCAGCAGGTGCGAACTCATGCAGAGTTTGGCGCTTCCTCACCACCACTGGCTAACTGCAGATAAGTGGGCGGAGGAGATGCATCCGGTTCGCCAACTCCGGCGATGGAGCTCATCAGGGAAGGCACACGCTGGTGCTCCGGCCGGACGGCGTGGCGGAAATATACCACGGAGGGTGCGCATGGGGAACTCCCCTCTGAACAGAAGAATAGCCTCTCCTCTCATGTATCCTAGTCTCTCAGTACCACGTGTGCTGCTGAGTGCCAACAGCACAATTTGGTACCTTGCCCTTCAGCTTCGCCCGGTATTATAATAAATAATGGGGCTTTGTTGGTACTTTTATGCATATTAGTCATAAGCGTGTCGTGTCTAGTGTCTCTGGTTGTGGCTTGCTTACAAAGCCTGTGATGTTTGCTGTCTCGTGTCAGTCTTTATGGTTGTATTTACTTTTGATGATTATAAATTATAATAGTTCTCAATACATTATTATACTTCTTTACATTGTTCGTTGCTGCTACTTCAATTTAAGGTGGTATATAAACCAATGTTGCCAGTATCGGCCCTGAATCGTTTGGCCACCAATTCAGCTGTATTGGCCGATACGATACTCTGAGTGAATCGTCGGCTCAAAAAATTATAAAAAATTATTATGTATCAATCATAACATGACAAGTGTTAAAACCATTAAAATAATATTAAAAAATATATTTTTAGTATTTTTATATTTATTAAAAATAACCGATTCAGGCTTGCACCTTGCAGCATATTGATTTTCTGCCGATAGGATATACAACGATACTGATAACATTGATATAAACCACAAATGAAAAGTTAAAAAATTAAGCAAGAAAGGAAGGAAGAGGAAAATATTCCAAATGAGCATAAATACCAAGGGTTTTGAACAAGCAATGACAATCATGGTTGACGAAACAATGATAAAATATTCCGAGAGCTTTGTTTAATCTTATTTATAAGCAAACTTCAATGTGACATTGGTAAGGTTTACAAGAATGGATCTGGTCCAACTTGAGCCAGGTCCTGCTGGACCCAGTACCAGCACCTCACAGTGCAGCTGGTCCGAACTCAGCAGGTGTTGCTCAGGCAAGGCAAGTTGACACAAGAACCTTTTATAGGTAAACAGAAAAAACACATTTTATTTTGAAAACCAAAGACAGGAGTGTGGACCCAAGATTACTTTTTTTAAGTACGAAACTGGACAATAGGTGATGCACCTTTGATCCCAAGGATGCAGAAAATCTCTAAGTTATGCTACTCCTTGTGAAGAAAAAAAGCAAGAAATAATGGATCCAAGAACCAGGTTGAACCACCCCCTAAAAGGGCAGATTCAGTCCATAAGAGACTGAACTGGTTTTCAAAGGCAAGAAACTGGTTCTGTATTGCATGGAGGGACCAGACCGGTTGGTTATCAAACCGGTTTGGTGGGCAAGAGCATCAGGTGGTCTCCCACCACCCGTGTTGGGAGGGGCTCCCACCGCTTGTTAATAAAACAAAGGAAAGAATGAAAAAATAAAGCAAAGACGAGGATTAACGTGGTTCGGCTTTGAGCCTACATCCACGGGAGGAGGAAGGAAAACACACAGCCTATTCACAATGAGTCAAAGGGTACAACACACTTAAATACATGAAAGAGAGAGGGTGGTGTATGTTCCCCGTGGAACACGGGGCCGCGTGTTCGGGGGTTCGAATGAGTGCCACGTTGGCACTCATTCGTCAGTTTGGGTGTGTACGAAGGAATATTGCGGATCCCAAGACATTCCTCGGTACATAACTCCCGAATGAGTGCCAACGTGGCACTCATTCGGACCTGCGAACACGCGGCCCCGTGTTCGCGGGGGGAACATACAACCTGCTCGCCATGAAAGAGGGATGACGATAATGATTATCCTAGATAAGGATAATTCAGCAGGTGCAAAATCTGAGGAGAAAACTAACAGGGGGATAAAGGATACAAGTGAAAACTCAAAGATAACAGAGGTAACCATCCAGGGGAGGTTGTGACAAATATGGGATAGGGTCACAACCGTTTCTTAAAGATCAGGACGTGATCGTGTGGGGTGATCATGTTGTGATCATTTAGGTGGTTTCAACACTCTCCCTCAAGTTGAGCTTCGATATTGACCATTCCCAACTTGCTCCCAATGTCTTGGAGTTTGTCATTTTCGACAACTTTAGTGAGAATATCAGCCAACTGATCTCCACTTATGACATGCGAAGTAGAGATGATCCCTGCATGAATCTTCTCTCATATAAAATGGTAGTTGACTCGTTCATGAAAAACTGGTTTTGACCCAATATGGATGGTCGCGTGAGTGTCACACCTTAGTTCTATAGGCTCAATGTCAAAAAATCCCATATCACGTAGAAGAGCCTTGATTCATATAAGTTCACAGGATGCTGCAGTGATTGCCCGATACTCAACTTCCGCACTAGATCTAGCCATGATGTTCTATTTTTTTCTTCTCCATGTAACCAAGTTTTCTTCCACGAACGTACAATACCCTGATGTGGACCTTCTATCATTCGGATCTCCTGCCCAGTCAACGTTTGATAATCATGTAACTTTGGTATGACTGTTTTTATGCATGAGGATTCCCTTGCCTGGCAATGACTTGATGTATCTTAAAATTCTTTGTGTAATTGCTAAGTGAGGGATCTTTGGATTATGCATGAATTGGCTGATGGGGTTGACCGCGTATGTGATGTCGGGTCTTGTGATAGTGAGCTAAATTAGGCATCCCACGAATCTTTGCGGCCTTGTGGTTTTGGTCGATGAGCTTTGCTCTCAACATGTCGGCCTCTTTGAGTAATTAAATCCATAGCATATTTTCTTTGACACACGAATATTCCTTTATCTGACTGGGTAATTTTTATACCAAGTAAGTATCATAGTTTTTCAAGGTCTTTAATTTCAAACTTTTGATGTAAGTAGTCCTTCATGTCATTAATTAACCTGAGATTGTCTCACGTTATAATGATATCATCAACATAAATGAGGATGATGATGGTACATGTGGTGCTCCCTTTACTGAACATGGAGTACTTAGATGAACTTCTTTGGAATCCAAACTGATTGAGGGCATTGCTAAGTTTGGCAAACCATACACAAAATGATTTTTTGAATCTGTACAGGGCTTTCTTTAGTTGGCAGGTGAGATTCATGTTGCCTATATTGGGGTGTCCTGCGGGTAACTTTATGTATACCTCTTTCTTGAGATCTCTGTGAAAGAATGTGTTCTTGACATCGAGTTGGTATAGAGGTCATCTTTAGTTGGCAATAACGGATAAAAGAATCTTAATGGAATTCATTTTGGCAACAAGGGCAAACATCTCGTGATAGTCAGTCCCTTCCACCTCGATATACCATTTTGCGATTAGACTCGCCTTGTACTATTTAATTGATCTGTTGTTGCGATACTTGATTTTGTAGGTCTATCAACATCCCATCAATTTTTTCCTTGGAGATAGAGGGACGACTTCCTACGTCATATTCTTTTTTAAAGCAGTGTTCTTCATCCATGGCCGTTTTCTACACTTCTTGGGCACTGACTTCACTGAATGTGGATGGCTTTGTGTTGGAGTACACGTTGCAAAAGTATGAGAGGTAGGCATTTGAGAAGCCGTCGAAGGACACACACCTCTCGATCAGGTGATCAATGAATTTAGAGGCAAAGTATAACAATTTCTTAACCTGCTGGGACATTTTGTAGTTCTGCTAGATTTTCACTGCATGTCTACTTCTTTGACTAGGTTCTCAATGGGCATCTGTGCATCCACATTTGTTGGAGCTTCAATGGCATCGATGTTAGGATGCGTGGATGGGGCATTGTCAATAGTCTTGGTGAGAGAGTTATCTCTGACATCTATGTCAAGTAGGACCAGGGTGGTGACATTCACTTGGCACTTTCCCTAGAGTTCATCGTCAAACAAGGGTGAGCCCTTGTTTTGGTAGTACGACTCTTCTTTGAAGAACTCAATGTCATGGAAGAAAAAAAAAATTGCTCAAAGGATCATAGCATTTGTATCTCTTCTTTATGAAGAAGTATCCCAGAAATATGCATTTAGTCACACTTTTTTCAAGTTTATCCCTATATCGTTCTTGTGTGTATACGAAACATTTACACCCAAAAACCCATAAATGTGACAGAGATAGATGTTTCTCCCTTATCATTTCCATGGGAATCATGTGATTGATGACTTGGTTGGGTAGGTGGTTTATGTCATCTACATATATCAGAATAATAACAGTCTTTGACCCCTGAACAGAAACAAACATAGAATAATTAGTTGAGCTTCTTTTAAAACTCATTCCAATAAGAACCGTGCTTAGCTTGGCAAACCAAGCTCGAGGTGACTGCTTGAGACTGTATATAGCCTTTTTTACTTTACAGGCCATCTTGTCATGGTTTTGAGAGTTATAGCCTGAGGGAAGTTCCATGTATATCTCCTCATTTAGGTTTCCATGTAGAAACACATTTTTGACATCAGATTGGTACATTTTCAAGTTTTTATTTGTGGCTATAAAAACTAAGACTCTTATGGAAGTCATTTTAGCCACTAGGGTGAATGTTTCATTATAATTTATTTCTTTGACTTGAGTGTAGCTTTTCACAACCAATCTAGCTTTATAGCTTTTGATGAAACCATTGCTATTGTACTTGATCTTATAAATCTATCTACATCCTACCATTTTTTTCCCTTCAGGTCGAGAGATAATTTGCCAGGTACCATTATTTTTTAGAGCATGAATCTCTTCTGCCATAGATTTTCTCCATTTTGGGTCAAGATTGGCTTCTTGAAAGGTGTTGGGTTCATGATGGGAATAAACAATAAGGTAACAAGTGGTATATATGACATCTGCCCTGAAGCTCTTGGGAACGTTCATGTAAAACATGAAGTCCCTGGCTATGTTTAAGGGTTCTATTCTTGCGTTCGACGATACCATTTTGTTGAGGTGTGCCAACACAACTAGTTTGGTGGGTGATACCATGAGTAGTGAGGTGTTCGGTGAACTTGGTGTTGATGTATTCGCCAATTATCCGAACAAAAATTTTGATTTTGACATTAAATTGGGTTTCAACTGTACTCTCAAATTTAGTATAGGTATTGAAGGCTTCATCCTTGTGTTTAAGCAAATATACCCATGTTGTGTGTGAGCAATCATCAGTGAAGGCCATAAAGTATCTAAAGCCTAAGTACGATTCAATGAGGGTCAGTCCCCATACATCAGGATGAATAAAAAAAAAATCATCACTTTTTGTTTCAGATAAAGAGACGAGAATTTTGGACTATTTTGAAATATTGAGATGCATCACACAAGTTTTGAGGTGAGGGGATGTTGGAAAATATCCTCTTTAAGGTGTGGTGAGAAGGGTGTCTGAGTCTCGAGTGTCACTTTCTATCTATATCAGTCACATCGCAAGCAATGTGTCTGGCTTTTCTCGTCTAATGGATAGAGCTTGTTTGTTGTGTGTCATCTACCAATCACCTTTCTCGTGTTCAGGTCCTGAAAAACCACATGCTTAGAGAAAAAAATCGCAATGCAGTTATGACTTTCAGTTATCCTGCTAACATACATGAGGCTAGAAGGGAAAGATGGAATATATAGTGCTTCTGAGTGTCCTGAGCCATTAAGGAGAGAGACATCACTAATGTTCTGGATGGATATCTGAGATTCATTAGCGATGCTAATGGGGCCTTTGTTGGCCGATCAAAGATTCGTCAATAGATCAACCTTGCCTATCATATGGTCTATGACACCGGTGTTGATGACCCACCCAGAATTGAAAAGTTTGGAACTTAGCATAGACATGTTACCTGTAGCTTTCTTTTTCTGATCTTCGAGTATTGCCGCTAAGTTTGACTTGTTGATTTGTTGCAGTAGATGCACAACATCATCGATGGTGGTTCTCACTTTTGAACTCTTACTGTTGCTATACAACTTTTGCTATCCGGGACATTTGTGAATGTCCCAACACTTGTCTTTTACGTGAATGGATTTTTTGCAGTGGCTGTAACGATTTCTCACTTGGCCCTGTGAGTGCTCATTTTCTCTGTGCTCGAGCATAGGAGTAGCCGAATTCTTCCTGTAGTTGCTTGAAAAAATAACTTTCTCATAGGTTTCGATGAAGGACTTGGATTTGGATCTCATGACTTTCCTGCATTTCTCCTCACATTGGATGATGGAGCATACTTCATTGAAGCAGGGTAATTCTCTAGACATGAGGATCTGACTCCTCATGTTGTTGTAGTCTTGTTTGAGGCCAACAAGTGTCTTGAACACTTTGTCCTCCTTGATGCCTTTTTTAATGATGTCTATATTATTAGTGATTGGGCGTTATAGGCTCATCTTATCCTACATGGCACATAAAGAGCTAAGGTATGATAAAGTGGAATAGCTTATCAACTTTGGTTAACTGAGCGATGTCTTGCTGGAGTTGGTTAACTCTTACAAGATTGTTCTGCTCACCGTAAATGTCTCTCAAAGAGTCTCATATATCTTTAACAATGTCGAGGAATAGGAATCCCTCGAATATATTGGGGTCCATGGAGTTCAATAGGCAGGGCATGACAAGGTGGTATCCTAATGCTCACTCATCATATGCCGAATCCTCGAGTTTTGGAGGTATAATCTACCATTGATGAAACTGAGTTTGAACTTTTAGCTGAAGAATAGGATGGCAGCCTTCAACCATACTAGGTAGTTAGATCTATTCAACGACATGGTAGTGATCTTGAGCATGGGGTTTTGCCATTGCACATTCATCTTTGGCATGATGTGCATTGGGGAGTTGTTGTGGCTCAACTTGCCCTCCCTTTCCGCCATCAACGAGTAATTGGTGGAGATGGTCTAAGGCAATGATGGGCATTGTGGCAGTTATGTGGTTGTCCAAACCTGCTCTGATACCATGATAAAATGAAGGGAAAAGCGAAAAAATAAATCAAAGACTATGATTAACGTGGTTCAACTTTGAGTCTACATCTATTCACAATGAGTCATAGGGTATAACACACTTAAATACATGAAGGAGGGGTGGTGATAATGGTTATCTTTGATAAGATAACCCAGCAAGCACAAAGTCTAAGAAAAAAACTAACAAGGGGATAAATGATACAGATGGGAACTCCAAGATAAGAGAGGTAATAATCTAGAGAAGATTATGACAAATGTGAGATAGGGTCACAACTGTATCCTAAAGATCATGATGTGATCGTGTAGAGCGATCATGTCATGATCGATTAGGTGGTTTCAACACTTGCCATGGCTGAACAAAGTGGGTTCCTCCCACCGACAAGGCAACACCCACCCACGAATGTGTTGTCGTTGGTCGGAAGCTGACCGGAGGCATGCCCTTGTCCGACGGTAGTGATGTCAATAAGCATAAGAGAGAATGAGGAAAATTCGTGATGGGGAATGAGAGAGAAGAGAGAAGAGAGAAAGTGAGATATGAGGAGTGATAGATAGTAAGATAAGAGAGAGTGTGAGTCGCTGAGAGGAGAGGGGGATATCAGCTTGGGGTAAGAGAGGGAGGGAGGGACTGCCACATGGTAGTTTCTTAATGGGATGGGCTACCATGGACGGGAAAATACCCCCATGCTCCTCACTTTCTCCTCTAATGCCTTCTTTTCTTTATTCATTTTTCTCTTCACACTATAAGTTATTTCATACTTGCTCTTATGGGCTTGGGTTATTGAATCTCGATCCAATTACCTGTGTACGTATCTGACTCGCTTTCTGTTAAAAAGGTTTTATGGATTCTCGATCGATCAAAATTCTGTATTGATCAATTATCTGGAGTTTTTATCGCTCTATCAGCAGTTCAGACCGAATATTGAGTTTGGTTTGTTTCAACCCAAACTCGATGGGTTTGGGTCGCTCCCAAATTTGAACTCATATAATCTTACGTAAAAATCCTGAATTTATCATTAAAATTCTTCGACTTTACACAACGTATCAAAAAAAATAATCTACAGGGGCTCAAACTTTTCATAAGATATGCAAGAAAACAATAGTTTATGTTGCTTACCCATTACAGACATGAATGTCACTATTAATATGAGGCAAACAAAAATTTTTAATTACTTTCTAAATAATGTTTAAGTTAGCATGTCCAAGTCTATTATGCCAGTATCAAAATCAACTTTTTCACTCAGATAAGCACTTTGATTATCAAGATGTTTAAAGGAATCTATAAATTAGAGGCCATCTTTAGCTTTCCCACAAAGAAGCTCTTATCTAGACTCCCCATCCTTTGCACTGCAATAGGTAGGATGAAACTCGAATGTGACTCTGTTGTCTTATGTGAATCTTTATATATATATATATATAAAGCAATTTCTTAGTTATTTTTGAAATATGAAAAATATCACTAACAAGAAATTTAGAAATTTCATATTGAAAAGTAGAACTACTAATATGAGAGATTTTTCAAACCTTTACCATTACCAATCTTTATGCGTCCAATCCTTGATATTTTGGACATAATAGGGCATTACGATTTGGTGAGATGTGATGTGATGCCCTTGAATCCAGACACCATGCGTCCTCTTTTGGAACCGAAGGGGAGGCACAATAAGCATGTAGATGAACACTCTATTTTTCACATATAATCATCACCTCGACCTCTATGATAGTTTTCTCGATTGCCTCATCCTCTTTGAACAAAATTTGCAGAAGAAGAGAGATAGAGGATGACTCACCACTCTTGCTCCAGGTGATCTCCATGAGAACTTGGATGCTCAAAGAGGGCACAAAGATTGATGTTAGCGGTTATGGCTTTGATACCATTCCAAAGTACCAGACTTGCCTCAACACACTGAACACAGATCAACACACAAGTTTTTAATGTGGTTCAATCATAAAGATCTACATCCACAATTAGTTCTTTCTCTTCATCTCTCTCAATAATAGAGAAGATGACCAACATTTTATTTATAATGTGACATCAGAGTTACACGATTTGGAGGAGAGTCCTCTTGATTTAGAAACATAGGAGAGTCCTGCTTTACATTAGAGAGAATTTGGATAACATTATGAAGTTGAAACTCTGCATTCTAAATTAGGTCTCTTAACACTCTTCTTCTTGGAAGCTTCCTTTCTTGTGTAGCTTTTCTGATTGATGAGAGATTTCTTGATTGGAGGATTTTAGATTAGCAAGTCGCTCACAAACCATGTGAGGAACCATAGGAGACATGTAGGCCCGGTGAACTTGAGCTCTCATGTGATCCACGTGATCTTGATCTCTATCTCTAACACTCTTTTCCTAGTCATTCCTACTCTTTTTCCTCTCATTTTCTCAATTTGTCATACTAGCTGATCTCCTACCTCAATCATTTTCTTACCTTAACCACCATTTTCCCACATTTGCTCCCTAATTTTCTTACTTAAGGGCTTGGGCTGATATCTTTTGGAGAACTATGACCCTTGATGGCTCTATTAAACAAAATAGACAAAACACATGGAAACTTTCAAATATATTTTTTAATCACATTAAAGCTCAAACCAGTATTTCAAAACAACATAATTTTATTTTGTTATTTTGAAACTTATTTTTACAACAATATCTAGTGATTGGACCAATTACATCGCAAGGTACTCGATCCATGCTAATTGTCCATCCACTGGGGAGGCAGGTCCCATGAATGGATGTGTGGAATCTGCTCGTTAGGCCAAAGGAATTCGGCTGAGCAAATGGCAGTTCTCATTGTGGCACACTTTAATTTGTCATGTTTAGATGGCCTCTACATTTCATTGGTACCAGGGGCAGAGCTGGGGGGGCAGGACTGGGTTGTAGCCCAGTCCTGCCTCGGAAGTCGGGCCTGGACCCAAAACCCGATAGGGATTTAAATGGGGGGTTCTTTTTAAGAAATGCATAGCTCCTCTGTGTAATGAAGGACCTGAGCCCCCTTCGTCGGAGGCCCTGCTCGACCCCGGTGGAACCTCAACCCCCAGGTACTCTCTCTCTCTCTCTCTCTCTCTCTCTCTCTCTCTCTCTCTCTCTCTCATCGATGCCATCATGGCATCACCCACCCACAGGCCCTGCCCTGCTACCAATATATGTGCATGTTTTATTCGCTTATGCTTCTTGATGATTGTCACTTGTTATTGACGATGACATTGGTTACGATAATTGATTTAGCTAGCAAAGTTGTTTTTGTTTTGCTTATTTTCCCAATTGCTTCCAACTTTCTGAGAGTTCTTGTGCTTTTGCTCAGCTACGTTGCCAAAATGCTATATTTTGTGATATGTTGTTTTGTTTGCGTATCCACCTAATTTGAGAAATGATGTTAGCGATAGTGGTGGTGGTGGTTATGTTAAAGAATCTTAGTAACCGTAAACTTTGTAATAGTGTCATGTAAACTTTCCAATACTTCACCATCAGGTTTTGTAAATGTTCCAATGAATACTTGAGATGCAACATGCTAACTTATATAATATGCATACCCAACAACTTGATTGTTGTTAATATTTTGAGGCGAGGAATTGTTATCAGTCACATTTGAACTTTTTTAAGCTTGAGCTGGTGTTTTCATGGCTGCCATTAGAAGCTTGATGGTATCATATAACCTAAATGATGAGATGGCATTTGAGTCTGCCTTCAATGATGGCTACATGCTTTGCATATTTTTTACCTAGTCTTAGTGTCTTACAAGGTACAACTTACCTGTATCTTTTTACACTGAGTTACGTTGATTATATTCCTCTACATGGTTATTTTCTTTTTATGCAATTGTTTTTTCAATCATTTTTTGCTCTTATGCAGTATGACCATCAATGCCTGAGTGCCACAATGTGATTCCCATTGATCGAGTGCCCCAAAATCTTGTTGCCAATCTGAAGATCTCTTCGTTCTCCGAAGCCTCGGATTTCGTTGATACCGATTTATGATTCCCCTCGTTGGCGGGTAATGCTTCTACCGATTGTTCCCCTTTCATTTTTCTCGCTTTCTTATTTCAATGCCTTTGTGATTCGATTTTTGTGGAATTCTTGATTGAGTTTTCATTTTTTCGAGTTGTTTTCTCTTGATTCTGTCTAGGTTCCTTATTGGGTACGCGAGTTATTGAGTCGGTTGTGTGTTTCGTATATTTATTTCTTGTCGGTGTTGGATTTTTTTCACCTATTTAGAAGTTTTGGTCTCGACTCTGCGTTTCTTATGGGATTTATGATATTGGTCTTCTTTGATTTTGCTTCTTTTTTTTTGAAGAATAATATGTTTTTCTGCTGTAATCGAGAGTTTGATCTAAAATGCTGATTGATTGGGAATTGATGCCTCTATTTCTATTTAATTGTGACTATTCGTTTTGTGGATTGGAGGGTCTCGTTGTGATGACGATAGATAGTTTGATTTGTCCATATGAAATAGATTTTTATTAATAATTGTAGCCATTTTTTATTTTATCTAAAAAAAAAATGGGGGCGCTGCCCCCGAACCCCCAACTATCACAATTTTTTTCCCCTACACCCATGTTTGCCCCCCCCCCCCCCCCTCACATGAATCCTAGCTACGCCCCTGATTGGTACTAAGGAAGATGATATATTTTGAAAAAGAGTCGTAAAATCCTATCTTACGACGTGGGTTTTGCATTTTCAGCTTCAGTACTGTGATCAATGCAGAGTCCTATTGGTTTTTTTTTTATCGCAGAGTCCTATTGATTGCTTTGATGTTTGATGCATAAGAGTCCTGTGTCCAGTCGTGGTTCCTATGGTCTTTTTTTACTCGTAGAAACTGCTCCAAGGGTAAAGACCTAGCCGTGCTGGCTCAGTCTGCCATACTTACGGTCGCTGTCTTGTCAGCGTCAAACTCTGAGGGCTTACCCCTCGACCTAGAGAGTCGCCAAGCTTCGGCTTCCGTAAGGGTGACACCCATGAAATTTGAACCTAGACTGCCCGTCAAACGGTCTAGGCCCCATCCACCACTACGCCAAACTCCCTGAGTCGTGGTTCCTATGGTCTTTGGTTACCGAATGTCGGTGTTAATTTGATTGCCAAGAGTCTCGTGCTGTTATGCTTTGTGCATCCTCCTTCTGTTCTGTATTCTTGTTTCTTTTGTTTATCATGCTGTTAAAATGCCAAATTGAAATATGGAAACTAGTGGAAAATGAATATATAAAAACAAAAAGAGTCAAATGCAAGGTTGCTAGCCTGTAGTAGTATGTTCTTACCATCAGTCAATCATCATCATCATTATTATCTGGGGTTTCCAATAAAAGGCAAATATTAGCATTATATGATGGTAACATGGCTGATTTTGTTGTGAAACAAGTGTTGCAGTGTATTTTTTTGGTTGTTGTTTGGCTCAAAATATAGGTGTGTTCAGCCAGACTTAAATTTTTACATGAGTTTTTTTTAAATGATTTTTTGGAGAAAAAAGTTCAGTCTTGATAAAATTGTTTAGTTTTTATATTGATCACAATTGAAAAAAGCAAAGGGCTTAAATAGTAAAAAAATGATCTTAAAAGCAAAGCCTGGGCAACTTTGAACTTTAAAACTTTGAAAACAAGCCTAAATGAGTAGGTCCATAATGTGATAGAGGTAGGGATGGCAGTGGACCAGGGTGGGGGCAGGGCACAAGGTCTCCACCCCCGCCCGTCTCAAAATCCTACCATTCATCCTTGCCTCCATCCCTGCATGGGTTTTGATTTTAACCTCCATTCTCATTTGATGTCCTTCATCTCTGGTCCAAATGGGGCGAGGTGGGGTAGGGCCCGTCTCTAAAGAATGATCGGAAGATGAAGTGGGGCAAGGCGGAGATTGAGGCGAGGCAGGGAGGGGAAAGCCTCCATTCCAGCACGGGTTTTGATTTTAACCTCCATCCCTATTTCATGTCCTCCATCCCCTGTCAAAACATGAAGAGGCGGGGCGGGCCCGTTTTCCCCCGATCCACTGCCATCCGTAGCTAGATACGAGTATAACCATAATTTGTACTTGGTACACTTACACCAAATGAGCTGCCCATATCTTAGGTTCATGATTTAGAGTCATATATGAGCAGCTCATGTAGTGTAAGTGCACCAAATTTGATAGAGCTAAAGCCATGAGCAGCTGGCTCGTGCATAATTAAAAAAAAAAATCCAACGCACCAAAAATGGAGAATTAATTTTTTACTGCACTGTACACGAGCAGGCTGTAATCATGCATTAGCAGCAATGAATAACTAATTAATAAGCATAATTATGCATTAACAACCATGAGTAACATCATCAAAGCATGAATACATGTAATCATCAACCACGACTGACACGGGGAACAACAGACCACGATTGACACGGGACTGTAAGCAATGGAAACCCAGACACCATAACTAACGACACTAGACACGACACGAGATCACCAACATGCTTAGAAGCAACAAAGCTATTGATTATTGGATACGGCAAGACGCATTGTGCTGCTGGGACGCAGCAGCACACTTGACGGACACCTGACTACCGACTGAAACTGGGATACGGCAAGCTAGCACTTGGAGGGGAGTTCTCCAAATGGACCCTCCGAATACGCCGTCCGTCCGGAGCACCAGCGTGTACCTTCCCTGAGCTCCATGGCCGGGGTTGGCGAACCAGCGTCCCCTGCGCCCAGTTATCTGCAGTTGCCCGGTGGTGGTCAGGAAGCAGCGCAGCCATCGCCCAGGAAGATGGAGTCGTTGGGTACCCAACGCCTTGTGCTGGCCAGAACGCAGCACGAGTTGGCACGTGCTGGGCCTCTGTGAGTGGCCTACGGGCCAACAACTCAACCCCAGAGGAGAGGAAATTGGGGTCACTGGAGGAAGCAGAGGTGGGGCAGTCGTCGGAAAAGGCATGGGTGGGGATAAGGAGGAGCAGCAGCAGCACAAGGGTGGTAGCATGCGTTCCCATGAAGGCAGTCATGGTTTAAAGCTCTCTCTCTCTCTTTATATATATATATATACTCTCTCTCTCTCTTTATATATATATATATATATATATATATATATATATATATATATAGGGATGGCAGTGGGGCGGGGCGGGGAGGGGGGACAAGGTCTCCACCCCCGCCTCCATCCCTGGCCGGGATGGATTTTATCCTCCACCCCTGCCTTCATCCCCGTTTCATGTCCTCCATCCCCGGTTCAAACGGGGATGAGGCGGGGCAGGGCGGGGATATTGTGAGGAAAAGTGGTCAGGTTGGGGATGAGGCGGGGATGAAGCGGGGCAGGGCGGGGATATTGTGAGGAAAAGTGGTTAGGGTGGGGATCGTGGCAGGGATGGGGCGGGGCGGGGAAAAGTGCACGTCCATCCCCGCCTCCACCCCTGGACGGGGATGGATTTTAACCTTCGTCCCGGCCTCCATCCCCATTTCATACCCTTCATCCCCGGTCCAAACGGGCCGAGGTGGGGTGGGCCCCGCTTTCCCCCGGTCCACTGCCATCCCTATATATATATGTGCTTTTTTGACTCTCAAGTAAGCTATCATTCCCCGGTGATGTGAAGGAGGATTAAGGAGATGTATTTATAAATAAAAGTTGGGATTAGGGATGATAGTGGACTGGGGTGGGGGCGGGGGACAAGGTCTTCAGCCCAGCTCCCTCTCAAAATTCTGACCTCTATCTTATCTTTCATCCCTGCACCAATTTTGATTTTAACTTTCATCCCCACCTTCATCCCTGTTTCATGTCCTCTATCCTTGGTTCAAACGGAGCGAGACGGGGTAGAACTCCGTTTCTCTTCTATCTACTGTCATTCCGAAAGGCATTTTAGTTATTTTACTAACAGGGATCGGGGACAGGGCAGAAGCGGGGTGAGACAGAGAAAACATAAGTCCATCACCACCTCCATCTCCACATAAGTGTTGATTTTAACCTTCATCCCGCCTCTATCCCCCGTTTCATGTCCTCCATCCATTCAAACAGGGCAAAGCGGGGTGGGACCCTGTGTCCCCCCTGTCCACTGCTATCCCTAGAATGGATCACGCACCCCAACCCAGCTTTATCCTGATATAAAACTCTACACCTTCCCTGAATACTAAAAATAATCAGAATCAACTCCTTTGATATTTTTACTTACGAGAGAGAGAGTTGTGGAATGCTTGTTTAAGTACTTATGGCATGTTTGTTTTAATTGTGAAGTGACCAATAACAATGTACTTGAGGTGGTTTTTTTTTCATTGACTATACTGTCATTAAACGGCGTTGAAAATTCAAGCTAATGCTGACATTGCCTGCATATGCATGGCAACGCTTTTTTGTTTGTAGGTCAGGAAGGTGTTCATCACGGCTCAACTTGGCTCGTCTAGGCTCGCATAGTCAGTTTACATCAAGTTTCTATATCTCATATCTGTCAAAAACATTAGGCAAATCAACCAGTTATATAGGTTATAATGTCATACGTTCGATTGTTATTAGCAAGGTTGTTAAATGCGATGAAGCGAATCGAGGCGTTGAGCCTGCACTTCGCCTCTGAGGCGTACGCCTCTCACAACATGAGACTCTCAAGTATCCGTGGTAAACGAGCCTTGGAAAGCTGAACCCCGATAATACGTATTCGACTGCACGACCTTTGTTTAATGATCAGATTTGGAAAGCTGAAACCCCATTTGCAAATAATCAGATTTTTTTTTTTTATATTTACCTTAGGCGCATCACTGCAATGCCTCAGTACCTTGAGCGTGCGCTTCGCCTCTGAGGCATACGCTTCAGGTACTGAGGCGTACGCCTCTCACAACACTGGTTATTAGTTCTACTTAGTTGGAGCAATCAAACTCTATCTCGACAGAATTGAAACGAAAAGAGGGCTGCATGCATGTGTAGACACCTCAAAACCCTGACCGAGAAAGAAACTAGTAGCTCATTAACTTTTAGGTTAAGACTATTTTTTTTACTAAAATCGGGTTTGGCTTGCCTAGCTCGGGCGGATACGAACTTATGGTCATTCGGCTTTTAGGAGCTAGGACAGCCGAGCCCGAACAAGGCTTGTCCATAAACGAACCGAGCCCGAACAAGGCTTGTTTGGATAGTTTACCAGCCCTAGTTAGGAATCTCGATCGGGTCACAAGGTCAAAGTCAGCAAACATATTATGGGAAATTGGCTCCAAATATCAACCGAGGTTAAGGGACAGGTTCAACAAAATTTTGTGCCATGTGATTGCACCTGATCCGGTTGTATACTTTTTGCTGTCAGCAGTCGAGACTGCATCATACTCGGTATCACCATTTTTTGGTGATACTGAATGACGAGGAATTTAATTAATTTAAGGATGTATATAGCAAAGGAGAGGATAGTTTGGGTCCATTTTATGAATGCCAATAACTTGTTAATAGAGGTGGATAATGGGCCTGCCCGGACCGTTTAGGGTTTTGGGCTTAGCCAGGCTCTTATGGGGGCTAATAGGGGTGGATCTGGATCCTTTAAATGGGATGACAATCTAGAGTGTAGTTCTGACATTCGGATCAGGATCTACTTCACAGGGCCGACAATTGAGGCCAAAATGACAAATGAGTCTTTTGGGTCTGGATCTATCATGAGAATAACAAATGAGAAATCGGGTCTGGATCCAAATTTGAGTCCAAATTAATTCTGGAACAACAATCTAGATTGTCGTCCTGGAAAATGGGTTTAGATCCAAACAAAACACGGATCTGAATCAGATCCAATTTGAGAGCAAATACTGGTTTGGTCATAACTTTTGTCTCAAGTGTCTATTTGAGGTGCTTTTTGGTGCCATAGAAAGCTTATGATGTCCTCTTTAATTATTCTTTTGAGATAAAAGCTTGAAATTATTATTTTTTAGGCAGAAAATTTACTTACATCTACATCGTGTAAAAACAATTAATCATGTTATTTACACATAGAATGTACATATATTTTTATATATTACACATTTACACTTAAAATATATATTTTATATATTATATACTATATATCCGCAATTAAAGTATAGGTCTAATAGTTTATATTAATGAATAAAAACAAAGCACTAGACATTGTATATTTTTTTTGTTATTAATTACATCTCACAAGTGGGTAAAGACAAGAATCAATATCAGGATACAGGCTCTCAACGATTAGTCTTCACCAGAAGCAACACCACATGTTGAGCATTAATAAAAAAAAAACACTTATGTTTTGACAAATTTAAAAAAGGCACCTAAATTTTTGCACCGTTAATAAAAAAAATTACACTTCCATACATTTAACCACCCAAGATGAGTTAAGAGAGTTAATTTGCTAGTTAACCCTTTAAAGACTCCTCTATATTTTATGTGCATTTTATGAAAATATGATGTTGAGGATAAATTGGGAATTCTACATCACATTTGACAACAAACTTGATGGTAGCATAGTGACAAATATCACAAGATTTATGAAAAATCTCGCGATAATATCACAAAAAGTTGCCTAAAAGTTTAAAACAGAAATTTCTCACAAGATTTTCAAAATATCACGAGATTTATGAAAAAAACATAAATACCACGATTTAAACGCGATATTTACTTTTTAAACGGCTATTTATTGTGAAAAAACAGTGAATTTTTATTTTTAAATATTTTTTATTAATATTTTCTTATAAATTTTTTTATATTTTTTTATTGATGAGATGTTGCCGAAAAAATGCGAGAATTATGAAAATTGTCATATTCTCCCGAGTTTTTTTTTGTGGTTTTTAATGTTTGTCACTATGAATGATTGTAAACTCTTGAGCCTTTTTAATTAACCACGATGTTTTTTAGGTGCATTTTTAAAATTTTCCAAAAGTTAGGTGCCTTCTTGATTAATGCCCAAACTTTAGGTGCCTATTTTGAAATTTTCCTTTGTTTTTTTGCCAACTTTCTACCCTATATTTAAGTGGCCAACAATAACTCAATATTCTTGGGCACTCTTATTTCTCCAATGCCCATCTTGGAAGTCTCTCTCTTGTCTGCAAGTTATCCCCATTCTGTAGTAAACCATTGGCTTCAGGGGTGCCACCTGTCAATAACCAATCTTCATCGTGTGGATGCCAAGGAAATCATTAGCCAACCACACGATTCTCACCAATAGCAAGCACAAGCTCTACACTAAAGCACCCAATATAGCATTCGTGCTGGGCACAGACTGTTGCTACGCTGCATTTCCTCACGGTTGGGACTCAAAGAGCTTTTCTGATTGCTGGTTTAAGCATATCCAGATGGCTACCGCCTTCACTGGCGCGGTTAATGTGGTACTGCACTCTTAACTGTCTGCCTTCTTCTAGTTTTTGGAGATGTATACATGGTTGAGTGCTTTGTTTGGAAGTTGTTAATCTAGCTAGTTTACTGTTGTTCACTAAAAGAAATATGATCTTGTGCTTTATATGATCATTTTGATTGGTGATCTTCAAGTATAAAAGCCAAAACCCATTAACTTTTAAGACTTTCTATCAATTGTGGACTCTTGTGCTTTATATATGATCATGGTGTGTGTGTGTGTGTGTGTGTGTGTGTGTGTGTGTGATTTTCATCAATATACAACATCCTTTTATTAGTGCAACCATGTGACTTGCATCTCAAATATACATGGCGCCAAGCATGAGATGTTCTGTGAATTTTCGATATATAACCGATATGTACTGAAAAAACACACTTCCCCATATGGATGGCAGCTTGTTGACAATTTATCTATCAGATCATGACTCTTTAAGAGCTAAGATGATACATCAAGTATCATGAATTAGCAGAATTTGCCATAAGGTTCTTAAAGTTTGAAACATTTGCTTCTTGTCCAGGTCACAAACCTTGTTTTGTTGGAGATTAAAACTTGATGCAGTCATGATTGACAGTTCCAATAGATAAATACGTGAATTACTTGTTGGTTGCATAGAGTTTAGTCAATTCATCTTCATTAAAATTTGAGTGAAAACAACCTCATAATGAACTATCATGAACCAAGTTCAAATCTAGTTCAAACGTTCAGACATGAGACAGAGCACATGTAAATTATAACTAAATAATACATAATCTATTTGACACACATGCCATATGAAAGGGATATATCCTAGACTAGTTATATTAACAATCAAGAAATTTAATAGGCATGAAATGCTTGTCTTGTTTAATTCATGTTTGGAAGTAAAGAGGAACAATTAGTCTCTTTGCTGTTTTTAATTGTTTTTATTTGCTTATGGTTAAGTGCAAATCAAAGGTTTGAAAACCATACAATATGCTGATTTATCATTTTTCTTGAATTAGTCCACGAGTTATTATAATAAGTTAATTATATATAAAGTTCTCCCTCCTTGAAGTAGGATACATGGAGTCTGTTGTTTTAGTGGAGGGTGGGGTTTTCTGGTACTGAAATAGTGTTGTATGATGCAGCTGAACAGACCTGGTTCAGGGTCTGTACCATCTGTCTCAAGCTCTTCATTCTTGGGTAGCAGCTTGAAAAAGGCCAGCTCTGGATTGATCAGTGTGCGTCCACTCGCAGCCGGTTTTAAGGTGGTAGCAGCAGTAGAGGATGAAGATGAAACCAAACAGAGCAAGAAGGATAGATGGAAGGGGCTTGTAACTGATATTTCAGATGACCAACAAGATATTACAAGAGGAAAGGGACTGGTAGATACTTTGTTCCAGGCACCAATGGGCACCGGGACTCATCATGCTGTCATGAGTTCCTACGAATACATCAGTACCGGACTTCGCCAGTAAGAATCAAAACCAACCTTTTCAAGACATCTAACTATGTTCGGTTGATAGTAAAAATTGGCAAAGTTCATGAAGTCCTAAGTTTTACAGCCAAATTCTGCATCATTGACGACCTCTTAGGCTTAAGATCTGTTTATGTTTTGAAAAAATATTTCAAGGAATTGATTTGATCCATTTCATGGAATATAATTCAGGTACAACTTTGATAACACAATGGATGGATATTACATTGCACCAGCTTTCATGGACAAGCTTATTGTTCACTTAAGCAAGAACTTCATGTCCTTGCCAGAAATCAAGGTATTGTTCTAGAAATTCTTTTCCAGCTTCATACTGAAAGAAGTAACAAATTCATTGCTGGACTAATGGTTTTATTCATTTGGATCATGTTAGATCCCTCTCATTCTTGGTATTTGGGGAGGCAAGGGTCAGGGAAAATCATTCCAGTGCGAGCTTGTCTTTGCCAAAATGGGAATCAGGTGACTCTTCATATGTTTCCCTTTATGTCAATCGATATTAATCTGGTTTCACTTTGATTGATGTTGAGCACCTGTTCTACTTAGCATGCTGCTTTTGCATTGTTTTCTATTGATGGTCTGTACTTTCTCTCCCTGTATTTCTTTATGTTCACTCTAATGATATACTTTCAATGCTTCTAAATCTGTATTAAGTAGGACATGACTTAATAAAAGTGATTTCCCCCAATTTTCTTTCTGATTTTCTTTTGGTGTGCTGCAACTGTGCATCCCCTGTTTCACTATGTTCAAGCTTATGCCCATGCCCTGAATTATGCATCCCCTGTTTCACTATGTTTAAGTTGATGCTCATGCTTTGCCAACTGAATCCATTGCAGCCCCATCATGATGAGTGCCGGAGAATTGGAAAGCGGAGATGCAGGTGAACCAGCAAAACTCATTAGGCAACGTTACCGTGAGGCATCTGATATCATAAGGAAGGGGAAGATGTGCTGCCTCTTCATCAATGATCTTGATGCAGGAGCAGGAAGGCTTGGTGGCACCACACAGTACACAGTCAACAACCAAATGGTTAATGCCACTCTCATGAACATTGCTGATAACCCCAAAAATGTTCAGCTTCCCGGTATGTACAACAAGGAAGAGAATCCTCGTGTTCCGATCATCGTCACAGGAAACGACTTCTCAACTCTCTATGCACCACTGATCCGTGATGGTCGTATGGAGAAATTCTACTGGGCACCAACCAGGGAAGACAGGATCGGTGTCTGCCAAGGAATCTTCAGAGCAGACAAGATTCCCCAGGAGGACATCGTCACACTCGTCGACGCTTTCCCTGGCCAGTCTATTGGTAAGTCACTTGGTACTAACTTCCATGTTCTCTGTCAATGCCTTTGTGATAAATGCAGCATCATGCCAGCCATTGAAATTGAATCATACTGACAACAATACTAGAACTCTTCAATAGTATGAAATCTAAATTGATATGTAAATTATTTCAGTGTGGTCATGTTCATGTGTTACTTGCAGACTTCTTCGGTGCCCTCAGAGCACGTGTATACGATGATGAAGTGAGGAAGTGGATCGCAGGCATTGGAGTCGAGAACATTGGGAAGAAGCTCGTGAACTCGAAAGAGGGGCCACCAACATTCGAGCAGCCAGCCATGACATTGGAGAAGCTTCTGGAGTATGGCAACATGCTGGTGCAGGAGCAGGAGAATGTGAAGAGAGTGCAGTTGGCAGACAAGTACTTAAGTGAGGCAGCTCTTGGTGATGCCAATGAAGATGCCATAAAGAGAGGAGTTTTCTATGGTTAGCACTCTTATTTCTAGTAGCCCTTGATGGAGTCTTTATCAGTGAAAGAAGTTGCTCATTATGGTTGTTGTTTGGTGCAGGCAAAGCAGCTCAGCAAGTAAATCTTCCTGTACCAGAAGGTTGCACTGACCCAAATGCATCGAACTTTGATCCAACGGCCAGGAGTGATGATGGCAGCTGTCTCTATCAGTTTTAGAGAATACCCTCTCTAGCTTTTTTTCAAGGCAGGCTGGAAAGTAGTTCCATGTAAGGGAAGGGATCACATTAAATTTGTATTGTATTTACAGTGAATTATTGTGCTTCTATGCTCTTTTTTATGGGAACTCTTTGTTTTACGAGTTATAGTTTGCTGCTCACAAGCAATCTTAGATTCTTGGTTCACACGTCTTCAGAGAGATCAAACAACAGTGTTCTGTGGTGTGCGAAATCTTTAACCTCAACTTCATGAATTTTTGGATGACAGAATTCTTCAATTATAGTACCAGTAAGGCTGATAAACTGAGTCGAATGAGCCGAATGGAGGTCGAATGAGCCGAATGGAGGGTGTTCAAGCTCGAGTCATTCATATCACGAGCTAAGCCAAGTTCAAGCTCATGGCAAGCCCAAGTTAAATAAGCTGAGCTCGAGATGGCTCTTTATATATATATATATATATATATATATATATATATATAGAGAGAGAGAGAGAGAGAGAGAGAGAGAGAGAACTAAGCCAAGTTCAAGCTCATGGCAAGCCCAAGTTAAATAAGCTGAGCTCGAGCTGGCTCTTTAACAATATATATATATATATATATATACTTTTTTTAAATGAAAATAATAAGTCGGACTGTAAACCTACTGGGACTAACTTAAAATGACTCATTTACAGAACAAATACAAGATATATCTTTTCTTTCTCACTTAGGTTAACAAAGGGGGAGGGGTATTGCCCATCCATCTATCCCAATGAGCCACCTACCACCTATTGAATCATTGTAATTGATGTTAGATCCCGAAAGAGAGGAGAGATCTTCGGAAAGTAGGCTTTTATCACCCCATAAAGAATCAAACTTATTTAAATGTTCCTGTTATTCTATGTTTGCTTGAAAAAGGAGCCGTTTAGGGGGTAGCTGCTGATCTACCTACAATATTTCAAAGTTATGAGTAGCAGGATCTGAACTTTAAACTTGTTGCTTGCAAGCCAAACACTTCAACCATCTACACTGTGACATAAAACATATGAAAAATGTATATAGTTCTAGTTAATGAGATTACATGAGCCAAGTTGATCCGAACTAAATACTCATTGCTCATGTCTGACTTGCTGAGCCTATTTCACGAGTTCAAGTAAATTCTTTACAAGCCAAACACAAGCTGAGCCATGGCAGCTCCTCTTGTTCCCTAGTCCTAATGCTGGCTGCGTGGTAAAGAGCATTTGATCCACACTCAAAAGCTATGTCGCATGGACGTGCCATTTGTGTTCAGGGGAACAAAAATGTGACACACAATGACACGACCCAAACACATGACAGTTTTAACATTTTAGTAGTTAATTTATTCAATAATGTTTGATTATACTTAATAAAAAATCATTTTATATATGCTTAAATATGAAAAGATAGTCCTCGATGTCCGATTTTCCGAAAATTTTATGAACAAGTATCCATAATTCTGTGACATTGTTCAAAAAGATAAAAAAAAAAAGTGCAGGTGAGCTAGGGCCATTTATAACTTCAAGCAGCATATAGTTTAAGTTCAATTCATGAGGCTGAGCTAAGAAGCATGTTATGGTGAATTTAAAAGGTGTTCCCCATCTTGAAATTTTAGAATGCTTTTGTGCAGCTTTATACTGTGCCTCCAATAATTGAACATATATGGGCATCATATAGGGCTTGGTAATGGATTAATATTTGGTGTTAGTGAAGACACCAAATTATATGAAACCATTGATCTGGAAATCATAGGTTCAAACTTTATCAACTTAATCTAACCACATACATGTTTTCAGGAAGGTTTGTTCCACCAAAAAGCTAATGATGACATAACCAGCCTAAGACAGGGTATGTTCGGGCTCGGCTCGTTTACTAGTGGATTGAGCTCGTGGCTCGGCTCATGTTCGTGTTTAGCTGAGTCAAACTCAAACTCAGCTCGCCCCTGAATGAGATGAGCCGAACACAAGCTGGCTTGTGTGAAAACATTCTATGTTATTTATACATAGTATATACATTTTATATATATATATATATATATATATATATATATTATACTTGAAAATATATATAACTTTTTATAAATTACACTTGATAGATCATACTCTATGAATATATTTTCATTCATCTTATGCATTCTTTCTTTTATATATTACACAAAATATATAGTATCCATAAATATATATATATATATTTTATCTATATGAGCACTACCTAGCTGAAGACCTTGTGTTCAGGCTCAACTCGTTTAAGCTAAATGAGATGCTTGTGGCTCTGCTCGCCAACTATATGAACTGATCATGCACAAGTTTGTGATAAGTCGAACCGAGCCGATCGTGAACAAGTTTGTGCCAAACCGAACCGAGCCTAGTTACAAGCTACTTGGTTGGTTTACCAACCCTACTTGCGGGTCTTACTTCCATTAACAGTTAATCTCGCTGAAGATATAAAAGTTGTCTCATCCTTTTTATTTCAACAAATTCCATAATAGGGAGTGAACCCAAGGGTCTTGTAGAAGCATTTAGGGATGCCAACTAATCAGATTTTATCAAATATTCAACTGAATTTGATTGGTTTTAGTTACATTTGGTAAGCCAAAACTATATCCAATTATAGTTGGATGCAAATATGGTTTTCTTTTGTTGCTATCAAATTCCACAAATATCCAAATTTGATAGATATTAAAATCTGTTTCAATGTAAAAAAGTGAACCTGGTATGAGTTTTTCACTATCCAAATCCGAATCTAAATTCAAATCCGTTTAGCCAACATCCTATTAGTTGAATATGGTATTAGTCACATCCAATCTGAATTCGAACCATTTACATCTCGAGAAGCTTCAGTTGCAAGCCCTATCAAAGAGGGCAGATCCAGTTATGCATGGGGCCGAAGTTCGTACTTTACCACCCAAAATGTAACATCTTTCCTCAGTTTGTCTGCGCCCAAAAATTGATGAAAAGAAACATTTTCTCATTTTTTAATAATCACTTTCTTTAAGCCATTTTTTTGTGAAAATCATTTGACTATATATTCACCAATTGTTTTTAGAAAAATGGCAGGGGCCACTTGTAACGCCCCGGATTTCCAAAACAAAGCTAAGTTAAAATTTTCATGAATTTCTTTTCTTTTTTTTTTGCAGCGGAACTTAGAAAAGCTTTTAGCAGCGGAATAAGACGATAATGAGTCGTCAGTTTTAGAAAACTCCGAGCACGTTGCAGGTATGTGGCCAAGCAACTCATTGACCACCAAAGTGTTCCATTTTATCGAAAGCACATGTTTATTACAACACTACTGCTTAGAAAAGCAGTGAAGGTTCAATAAAAAGGAAGCAGTACAACTCTGTCTAGAGAAACCCTGGAACTCGATGTCGCCTTGCTCCGCATATCGCCACGCAGGTACAACACCTGAAATCCCCATGAAACGGGGTTAGAACCACTGATGGTCTGGTAAGCATGCAGTCATACATCCATTCAACTCAAGTACGATAATGACCACTCAGGGTCGCAATACGCAATAACGACGCTCAAGCCTCCAAGACTTAGCGTATATCGCAAGAGCCTCCTCAGGGCTATGAGTTGAACATCCACTCAAGTCTTCATGACTTAGAGCAAGCCTTTTCAGGGCTGTGATTTGAATAGCCGCTTAAGTCTCCATGACTTAGTCATGACCTCTTCCGGGTCTCAAAGTGATGTCTAGCTCAAGTCTTCATACTTGGCACATCTGTATCCCACGCATCTAAGGACAACTCCTCGAGCTTCGCTTAGTCGTGCGGATACAACACGGGTCTTCGCCCAGTCGGTCCAGTAGTATACCGAACATGACACCTTCACAAAGGTTATGCAGGACTGACTCAACACGTCATCCACTCATACATTCAAAGCATCGTTGTACCTAGAACTAATGCATTGTTTGATAATTAACCACTCCCGCCTTTGGTACGCAGGTAGAGCTATTGTCTGGGCATCAACGCGATGTTCTGGGGGTTGATTATTCTATGTATTTTAGATACCCCAGAGGCCTGTTGACCCTATCCATAGTAGGGCAGTGTGTTTCAACTGGGAGAATCCTACTAGGCCCATATTCGGATGCATCCTCTACTTGCAGTAGTTGGGTTCAATCCTTAGATCTTAAGGATAACCACGACCCCAAAACCCATGAGTGACTGAGGCCATCGTGGACTCTATCAGGTCCAAAGTAAAATACATGTCACTCAAGGCTGTACCATCACTGTCATTCCACAGTGAGCATAATTCCTGAAGGGGTCTGCCAGTCTTATAATTACTTAGACAGAATCTGCATGCCATTTAGGCAGCCCGTGCTTTCAGCACTACGGGAGTGTGTACCCGACCCCATTCAGTCTGCCCCAACACAGTCATTACTGAGGGGGTACCCCTAACACGATTTTCAACCGCGGGGTATGTGCGACCTTAAGTCTTATACATATGCATGCAGAACACCGCACTTTGGCACTTCGGCCACCACGAGCATCACACCTCTTTGGGTGGAAACAACACACTCTGGCTCTTCGGCCCTTACGAGTCTGGTTGCGTAACCGTTCTCAATGAGCTTGCATATGACTCGATCTAAATAGATCGGCTACTCGACGTATTTTTACGCAACGAGTCCAAACCTAGCCAAGGCGCAACCTCTACTCCGGCTCAGCGGCCCTTACGAGCAAGGTGCCCTTGCAGGCACAAGGATACGAGCCGATCTGGCATCGTTCCATCAACGGACATCATTATGCCATTCCATTGGTTCCGGCAGCTCTTCTGCCGACCATTTCGTCAGCACCTCCCCTGCTCTACCGGCAGTGGTGCGACGAACCTTTCTACGTTGTAGAGGGCAAACCATGAACTGGGTAGCACTCTGCTATATGTCAGAGTATCCTGCTACGTTCTTTCTGAGCTATTCTTAGCTTCTTCAGAAATTTCAGCAGCACTTCCTCTCTTTTACGGAGAAAGCGTGCGTTTCTTTTATCCATTTCAGCGGCATCTCCCCTATTTGGTAGGAAATCGCCACGCTTAATCCGGGGAAATGGATGCGCACCGTTGTGCGTACTTTGCATCCATCAAGGTTGCAGGAACCCTGGGCCATAGCCAGGCCATACGTAATTGACTTAATTTTTACGTAAAGAGCATTTTGCCAAAAAGTGAAGCCTTTCCAATAGGGGTTTCATTCGTCAAGCAGAATCTTGAACGAGGAGCGGTCAAGGAATCGCATGGGCGATTTGGAGTTTGATCTCCGTTTGAACGCTCATTTACGCGCTATATATGTA
Source organism: Nuphar pumila (assembly GCF_984573655.1). Lineage (NCBI taxonomy): Eukaryota > Viridiplantae > Streptophyta > Magnoliopsida > Nymphaeales > Nymphaeaceae > Nuphar > Nuphar pumila. Next base: position 3,001,828 of record NC_143258.1, on the reverse strand, counting down.
GTATAAGCAGAAGCCTGTGCTTTATACAGCGGCGGCGTAAAGAAATGCATATACTATTGTTCAGGGTGTGTAACTGAACGAAATATTCTACATATATAACAAAGCAGAAGCCTTGGCATCGTTCGACGCGACAGCGTAAGTAAATACATTGCAGAAAGCAGGAGCCTTGGCATCGTTCGACGCGACGGCGTAAGTAAATGCATAATTGGAAGTGCAGTAATCGGAAGTGCAGAAAACAGGGAGCCTTGGCATCATACGATGCGACGGCAAAGGTAAATTACATAGCCTGTGCGATATAAGACGTGTCGGCAGAATCATCAGATATACACCTAGATCCGTATCCAACGATAGTTACGAGGCGAGCGGGTGAACACCGAAGTGTTCTGAAGGGCTCAACCAAGAACTAGGGCGAGATACCATTTTGAAAACGCATATACTGCGTGTTTGAACATAGATATATCCGACGATAGTTACGAGACGAGCGAGTGAACACCGAAGTGTCCAAAAAGGGCTCAATCAAGAACTAAAGCAAGATACTACTTCAGAAAGTATATTCTATATACAAATAGTCAAATACTTGAGAGAGATGGATCAACGAAGCGAACTTACTTCAAATCGTGGAAGAAACAGCTCCGGGTTGCTTCTTTGGCTTCGAGCCTTCCTTCGAGAGGTCAGACTAAGTCAGATGAAGCTGACTTAGTTGAGAAAGAGGTAGAGCAGGTCAAGCTACTCAACCTAAGTGGTTTGAACCAAACAGGGTTCGATCCAAGTCAACTGGGTTCAGCAGGTTCGAACTCAGCTCAAGTAGGCTAAGTCTGGGTTCAGAAACCCAAACCGGAATCAGGACTAAAAAGGACTTTGACTTTGACTTTAAACCCAACTAGGTTTAAGTCAAGTCAACTGGGTTTGGACCAGGTCAAGTGGGTTCAGACCCAGGTCAGGTGGGTTAGGACCAGGTCAGGTAGGCTCAGGCTAAGTCAGGCAGGCTCAGACCAGGTCAGGTGGGCGCAGGTGGGCTAGGCTAGGTAGGGGAGGTTTAGGAGAGAGAGAGAAGGCAAGAGAGAGAGGGGTCGATTTTTATGAGAAGAGAGAGAGTGGGGAGGGCTATTTATAGCCCAAGCCCACCTCCTCTTGGGTTTTTCCATGCCCCTTCTACCCCCTTGGCTTCTTTTTAATTCCAAGAGGTTCCTTGGTGTGGGGCCCACCTAGATATTTCCATGGGATATTTTGTGGGTCCCACCAGATATTTTCTGAGGAATATTTCTGTGGGTCCCACCAATATTTCCGTGGGTCCCGCAAGAATTTCGGGTTTCCGGCGATTTTTTTCCGAAAAATTCTGAGTACGTCATTCCCTTCGTATTGACGTAACTAAGAAAGTTGGCTCGCAGGAATCCTTTGATTTCATTCAGGTAGGAAGTTATGGCTTCCAGAGTGTTTGAGCATATATTCGCGATTCGACGAATATCCTAAGTATAACTGGCTCGCAGGAATTGATTCGTTTCGCATTCTGAGAAGAAATGTTATTTTTACCGGTAAATGCCTCATGAATTTTATTCAGATATTTTCTGAAAAATTGCGGGTCTTACACCACTAGTGAATATCACCAACTTGATGGGACATCACAAGTTCGAAACTCATGGGTGGCATAGTTTGCGGCAAGGTCGAAGCTGAGTGTCCGGTTAGGGTTTTTACCAACCGGATGCCAGCCAAGGCGCAGTCGGTGATGGAGGGGTTTTCCCTTGGATTATCAAAAAAAAAAAATTTGTAGGTTGCATTTTGGGTGACCAAAGCATCATGCATGCAAGGAGCCATAATTCATCAACAAAATACACAAACATATCTACTAAGAGATCTAGACCAATGTTGTCAGTATCAGTATTGGCCTTCCGGCCTTATATCGTTTGGCCAACTACCTATCAGACGAGAAAATATAAATCAAAGACAAAGAAAGAGATTGAATTCCCAACGCCCCCACCCTCTCTCTCTCTCTCTACACACACATATACATATTTATGCTAAATGAAAATTAATAAATAGTTTTTCAGTTTTTTCATTTTTTTTCAATTTTGACCCCCATAAATATGTTGGGCATAGTCGATTTATTAAAAATACACACCTCATGCATTTTGGATGAAAAAAAATGATATTTAGAGCTTCAAAATTTTATAAAAATTTAGTATGATTGATTTTTTCAAACCTTATAAAACTCCACTCATGTGTCAGAACTGAACGCTTGAAGAGTTTATCCCTATAAAATCAAGTACATAAATCACATATGTATGGTCAAAATTTAAAACTAAAACTAAAAAATTCAAAAAAAAATTATTTAACATAAGTATTACATCCTATATATATATATATATATATATATATATATATATATATATATATATATATATAGATATATATATATATATATATATATAGATAGGGGTGGCAATCGGGTCGGGTTGGCGGGTTGGCGTGTCAGCATACCTCAACCCGAAACCGACCCGTTTATTAAACGGGTCGGCTCTGGCAAACATGAACCCGACCCGTTTAATAAACGGGTAACCCGACACGACCCGCCAACCCATTTAATAAATGGGTTGGGTCGAGTAAACGGGTTTTCAGGTTCGCGGGTCAGGTTGACGGGTCAGGCAGACGGGTTGGCGGGTTGACCCACCCGCCTAACCCGTTTATTAAACGGGTCAGCCGGGTTGGCGGGTTGGCATACCCCCAACCCGAACCTGACCTGTTTAATAAACGGGTTACGCGGGTCGACCCGTTTATTAAACGGGTTGGCTTAAGCCCAACCCGAACCCGCCTAAGAGGCGGGTTGGCGGGTCGGGTTGGCGGGTTGTGTCAGAAATTGCCACCCCTATATATATATATTATTTATTTATTTATATTTATATATTCTGCCTTGAAAAACTTGGTTGATAGAATAATTCATGTTTGTCAATGCGGAAATTATCAGTCATAGTCACAATTCTTTTGACCAACCCTCCCTTAAGTCTAATTAGTTGGCCCATGGTCACCCATTACAACGCCAAGATCAAAAAGGACACATTCCAGGTCCAAAGATTCCACATTTCCACCTACCTACAAAATAATGCACCCCACGCAATGCAGCATTCAAGTCCTCTAGAGAATAATTACATTGAAGAAAAAAGGGTCCCAACTTGGTTGACGGGGCCCACACACTTCTAGATTCCCCTTTGGGGCCTGAACATGAGGGAGACCCCACTTGTCAAGATTAATACATCTGGCCCAATGTTGTCAGTATCGGTTTTAGCCCTGTATCGTTTCACCAACCATTCAGGTGAATCGACATCAAGTGTGAATCGTTCTGAATTCGGTCAAAAAATAATTAAAAAATATTATATGTCAATCAAAATGCAACACGTGTTAAAGATATTAAAAAAATTAAACCGTATCGAATTTCTGCCGATACGATATACTGGCGAAATTGATCTGGTCCCACTAGGGGTGGCAAAACACGACCCGCCAACCCACCTCTTAGGCGGGTTCGGGTTGGGCTTAAGCCAACCCGTTTAATAAACGGGTTGACCCGCGTAACACGTTTATTAAACGGGTTGGGTTGGGGTTGGGGGTATGCCAACCCGCCAACCCGGCTGACCCGTTTAATAAACGGGTTAGGCGGGTGGGTCAACCTGTCAACCCGCCCACCCGACCCGACCCGACCCGCCAACCTGTTATTTGTCAAGAATACAAAGTATTTCTCTAAAGAAGAAGGATTTTTATATTCTCCAACTACTATCAAGCACACTCCAACATTTTAAAAGGATATTTCAAAGTCCCATTTGATAAAATGCTTTTTACATAGCATTTTCAAAGGTTTTTGATGTTTTTGGGTCATTAAGAAGAAAATCTATTTTTTACCATACTTTGACTCATAAAATAACATTCTCAACATCTTTCAACCAAAATTAAAGGCTTTTCAACTAGCTAAAAATCACTTTGACCTGATGTCTAAGTAAAAGTTATAGCCAAAATATGATTTTGGATTTTGAAATAACCTATTTAGAAAGTAGGACCCAATTTGAAAGCACTCTTGTCCTTTTAAATGCTTGAATTTGGTTTTGAGTATAAAAGACCGATTGTTGTAACCGATGATGTTAGCTTTCAAATGTCGTAAAATGTTTGTCAAATGGATTTATAAATCTCCAGATATAAATGTTTTTCAATAACCTATTGAACCATATCCACATTGGTTTGTGTTTTGACCAAAATTGGATCCAAACTCAATCGGGTCTATGCCAGTTGAGCAGACTAGTGCAGACAAATCTGCACCAATATATCCATCTAGCCCAGACCCCTTGAGGTCTGGACATGGATCAGATCTAGACCTGATCCATTTGGCCCATACCCATTTGGCTTTGCACCAGATGGACAGACTAGAGCAAACCAAGTCTGCACCAGTCTATCCATCTGGCTCAAACCCCTTGATTTTGAACCTGATTCATTTAACCTTAATACATTTGGCTCCAGTCTGTCCATCTAGCTCAGACCCCTTGGGTATGAATCTGGATTAGATCAAGACCCAATCCAAACCTGACCCGAATCAAGAAGATATGCACCAATTAAGCTATCTAGCGCAAATCTAAGTAGATTTTTCAACTTTTTCCTTAGGCTAGGTAGCTAATCTAGATTGTTTTCCTTTGTCTTATGCTAGATTTCCCACTTGAACGGCCACCAAACCTGGAAAATAGTAAAAAGTGCTTAGCACTCTACCTACCTATGAATAATTTACTTTTCGTCGCTTTCTCGCTTTGTGGAGTAGTTTTTCTTATGGAGAATGTTGTTCCTATGTAGGAAACCTGACTAGAGAGGGGAGACTTTGTTGGATTTTCGGCTTGCGGTTGGTGAGGCGACTATGTCGATTCATTGAGTGAGGGCTCCGGCTCGCCGGAAGCCTGAGTAAGTAGTCCCTCTCATTCTCTTATTGTTCATTGTTATTTTTTCTATGATTCTGTTTTTTACTCACTTCACTAACTTGCACACATTTGTTTTTTTTTTTTTTTATTTGAGCCTTTGCTGGGTATACCACTCTAAGCTTAGCCCATAAGTTCTCATGAAAGCTTTGGAAGATCACTTTCTCAATAAAATCTCAACGAGGACCCCCACATTTCTTTAAAAAGAATTTAGTTTCTCAAGAAATATTTTTCTAAAATCTCTTTTCAAATAAAAATAATTTCAAAGGTAGGATTTCAGTCTTACAATTCTTTTTGGCATGCCCAATAGGACTCACTATTATATTGTTGAGATTTTCTTATGAATTGATTTTGTTAAGCATTTTTTGAGCATCAACACAATGTTGGGGGCATTGCATCATGTAGATCATGAAAAAACATTTTCCTACCCTAAGTGAGATTTTGGATTAGGTTTTTTGACGAAAAAACATGATTTTATGACCCAAAAAAGCATCATGCATTGTAGGCCATCCATTTTAGAAGCTTTATAAAAATATGCCTATGTGTCATAATCGGACAATTTAAGAGCCAATTGATGCATAAAAAAACATGTAGATTGCATCTATAAGGTTAGTTTAATGTAAAAAAAAAGAGGTTTGTATCTCATGTCCATTAACAAATGCTATCCTCTCTCTCTCTCTCTCAATATATATAATATCCAAAATATTTGTGGCCCTCGAGTGTATCATACACTCTAGAAGAAGCAGCCCATTCCTTCCTATTTGTTTTGTAGATCGAAGGGTTGCAAAATTGAACAGTACATTTCACCAAAATTTTATGGTTGACAAAACCACGCTTACATGTCAAAACCACTCGATTCAAAGTGTATTTCTTAATAAATGAACCATCATAAATGCAACCCATATAGATTCATCAAAGAAAGCTTGCACCTATGAGCTTAGGGATGGCAGTGGACCCCGGGAAAGCGGGGCCCCGCCCCGCCTCGCCCCGTTTGGACCGGGGATGAAGGGTATGAAACAGGGATGGAGGCGGGGACGAAGGTTAAAATCCATCCCCGTCCGGGGGTGGAGGCGGGGATGGACGTGCACTTTTCCCCGCCCCGCCCCGCCCCGTTCCCACCACGATCCCCACCACATCCCCGCCCCGACCACTTTTCCCCACAATATCCCCGCCCCGCCCCGCCTCATCCTCGTTTGAACCGGGGATGGAGGACATGAAACGGGGATGAATGCGGGGATGGAGGATAAAATCCATTCCCCGCCGGGGATGGAGGCAGGGGTGGAGGATAAAATCTTGAGGCGGGGCGGGGGTGGAGACCTTGTCCCCCGCCCCACCCCACTGCCATCCCTATATGAGGTTTAGCTAGAGAGTATGGTACTCTAGAGTTTTGAAAAAAAAAATTCCTCTATGCACACGCTCGTATCCTAGATTGTCCAAAAAAAAAAAAAAATTAAATTTATCACAATGCTTCCCTATACGAGTATCAGTGACATTGTGGAAATTGAAAGTTAGATCCAAATGAATATAAGATTTGTTAGACACTTCACAGTGGGTCAGGTCAAGTCATAATCAATATGAAAGGATAGCCCGTGGTTTCACCAAATTGGTTCAGCCACTCACGCGTAGTGCTGGACCACGGGTGGGCCGGGCTGGCTCCTGCCGGTTAGTGGACGGCCTTGATCAGGCCAGGCCTGGTCAAGCCCGGCCCACTGACCAAGGGTCAGGCCTATGCCCAGTTTGGATTAGGGGTGGCAATTTCTGACACGACCAGCCAACCCGACCCGCCAACCCACCTCTTAGGCGGGTTTGGGTTGGGCTTAAGCCAACCCGTTTAATAAACGGGTCGACCCGTGTAACCCGTTTATTAAACAGGTCGGGTTCGGGTTGGGGGTATGCCAACCCGCCAACCCGGCTGACCCGTTTAATAAACGGTTTAGGCGGGTGGGTCAACCCGCCAACCCGACCTGCCAACCCGTCTGCCTGACCCGTCAACCCGCCAACCCGACCCGTCAAACCGTCAACCCGACCCACCAACCTGCCTACCTGCCAACCCGATCCGTCAACCCACCAACCCAACCCGCCAACCTGAAAACCCATTTACCCGACCCAACCCATTTATTAAATGGGTTGGCGGGTCGTGTTGGGTTACCCGTTTATTAAACGGGTCGGGTTCGTGTTTGCCACAACCGACCCGTTTAATAAACGGGTCGGTTCGGGTTGAGGTATGCTGACACGCCAACCCGCCAACCCGACCCGCCAATCCGACCCGATTGCCACCCCTAGTTTGGATTGGGCCCAAGTCCAATACAAAGCCCACAACATGTCCGTTTAGTCCATAGGTTTAATTCGGGTCAAGTTACAAATCTTATATTCATGGTATTCTTCATTTATTTTCTTAAATATTTAAGTTGTTTTTTAATTTTAAAAAATACTAAAGATAGATTGGATTCAAGATCCAGTTTTTGAATCACATACTTGATCTAATTTCGTCTATATAAATATTGGTTACTAATGAAGGTAAAAAACTAATGAGCTAGAAATCATAGGAGTAAGTTGTATCGACTCAATCTAACCACTTAGATGCCTACATTGTAGGCCCATTGATTTTCGGACCCCTTTAAAAACCTAATTATTTGTCATAATCATATGATTCAAAATGAGTTTACTACTAAATAAACCATATAGATCACATCTATAACATTTATGTACACAAAATTGAATTTTTTTAAAGAAAAGTAGTTCCTTACATTCATTAATAGCCAATATTAACCCTATATATATATATATATATATATATATATATATATATATATATATATATATATATATATATATAATGTGAGATTTTGTCAGTCGGATCTTTAAAAAACTAGGCCAAACCATGGTCCACAACTTATCTTTTTATGTTCTGCTGCTTATACAAATCAGATTCACTTTCTCAGTCAAATGAGAAAGTAAATCACAAGTAAAATATAAGTTTTTTAAAATATACTCAGTCTTAATGATAAAATCCATGCTAATTTCAATATACATATCAAAATTTAATCATCATTAACTTTTTTATTTTTTAAATAATTTTTTTTTATAATATCACGTGTTTTCCCAATATTTAGGAAAGTACCACAATATTTGTCCTTTGAACCGTGTGACATAAAAGAGTCCAATTAGACCAACGACAACCCAACTTGCGCAAGATTGTACTCAACAGACCCAAATGGCTAAACGGATCCGGGTTTTGTGAAGGCTTTAACAACCAGTATCCAACACCTAATGGGTCAGATTATGTAGGATTTTTTTTTGAAAGGCAAGCTGAGGTTTAGGCGGACCCTTACCAAAACAACAGCCGCCCCATGTAGCAGAGGGATTCGATCCTGAGCCTTCAGCTTGACACAGATTATGTAGGATTTGCTAAACCAAATTGGACACATTTTCATCCCCTAAAGTTGTGCTTAACACTTAGATTACATCTTTAACAAATAATCAGCATTAGGTACATGACTGGTAGGACCATCAACATGTTGGTTACCTAGTAAGTCCAGTTTGCTAATCGGGTTGGATTCACAAGATCCATGTAGCATATGAATCCGGTTTCAGTTTGCAAGTCTATAAATCAGATTGGAGTCCAACTCAAGATCGAATCAATGATCTATAACCAAAATGCGGATTTTGCCAGGTCTGGTTCCCCTGCTAATAGAGCTCAAATCAGGATCCGGTTTCGCCTAGATCTAGTCAGATGCAAGACGCATACCAGCTAAGGATGTGAAGAGGTTAGATTCAATTCGGATGTAGGCATTACTGGATCCCACCTAATTGGATCTGATCAGATTCTGATTTGGATGGAAAAAGCTAAATCTGATTCTCAAACCGAGTAACTTAAATAGCTAATTGGATGAAATCCTGTTTGAATGTCCTTTTGATTCCATTTGGATTAGGGGTGGAACCCGACCCGCCAACCCGCTTCTTAGCCGGGTTAGGGTTTGGCTTAAACGGGTTCATGTTGTAAACGGGTCGACCCACCTAACCCGTTTATTAAACGGGTCGTGTTAGTGTTAGGGGTATGCCAACCCGCCAACCAATTTGACCCATTTAATAAACGAGTCAGGCGGGCAGGTCGTCAACTCGTTTACACGAACCCGTCAACCCGCAACCTGAATCGTTGTGACGTGTTGACCCGCAACCCGAATAAACGGGTTAGGTGGGCGGGTTAGTAAGGGAAATCAATTAAGGGTTACTCGGGTTGGTTATCGTGTGTATGTTATCGGGTCGACCAGTTTAATAAACGGGTCGCTGTATTGTGTAATTGTGTCGTGTTGATCTGACCCGTTTATTAAACGGGTTAACCATGTCGTGTCGGGTTACCCGTTTAATAAATGGGTTGTGTTCGTGTTTGCCACATTCAACCTGTTTAATAAACGGGTTGTGTTCGTGTTGAGGTATTCTAACCCGCCAACCCGACCCAATTGCTGCCCCTAATTTGGATTATGACTTTGATTCAAATACATATCTCCTTACTGGACCTAAATCAGATTTTGTTGGAAAATTATTGGCCAGCTACACTCGTGGGTACCGAACCTCCTAGCTAAAATTCATAGATGACCTTGTTTAGGACTGAGGCGCCATCGCGGGGGCCTTCGCTTCTAAGCCCGTGACAGACACATTCTGACCCCATAGGAGGGGTTTATTTTTCGAGCCAAAAACTTTTCATTTTTTTTTAAAAGATGAAAAGCTTTGAGAAAACTAGTTTTTAACTATGAGAAACTCAATTCTTTTTATTGTAAAACTAGCTTCTAAAATATGAGAAACTCGATTATCTTTAGTCCGGCCACAGGGTACTACAAGTCAAGGGCTTCTTTGGACCATATTGACTAGTTGAGACCATGGGAGTCAACATTGTCCGTTCTGCTTTTTGACTAAGACGGACTCGATGGTATTTGACGAACCCTGATAAATATAATAATATTGAAATTTTATTATATTTGTTAAATATTAAACAGGGAAAAAGTTTTAAAATTATAAAAAAAGAAAAAAATCTATTTAAGGACCAACCTTTTGCCTATAATTACAAAAAAATGACACACCTTTCTGAAATTCCAAATATAAGCCAAATTTTTTTGTAAAAACAATCAAATAAGGACCTTAGATCAACATATTATCTTGGAAAACGTATTTCTTTTTGGGTTTTTTTTTATTATCCTTTAAAAATGTAAAAGTATTCATTCATCCTCATATAAAAAGAAAAAGTAAACGGTTGGAACTCTTAACGATGAAGGTCACTCTTGTAATTTAACAGGCCTTTGTTTGTACGTTTTTTTTATTCGGAGAAACTACCCGACCTAGTCTCAATACTAGGGATGGCAGTGGGGCGGGGCGGGGCGGGGCGGGGGACCCGGCGGAGAATGGATTTTATCCTCCATCCCCGCCTTCATCCCCGTTTCATGTCCTCCATCCCCGGTTCAAACTTCAAACGGGGATGAGGCAGGGCGGGGCAGGGATATTGCGGGGAAAAGTGGTCGGGGTGGGGTTGGGGCAGGGATGAGGCGGGGATCGTGGTGGGGACAGGGTGGGGTGGGGAAAAGTGCACATCCATCCCCGCCTTCACCCCCGGACGGGGGTGGATTTTAACTTCGTCCCCACCTTCATCCCCGTTTCATACCCTTCATCCCCGGTCCAAACGGAGCGAGGTGGGGCGGGGCCCCACTTTCCCCCGGTCCACTGCCATCCCTACTCAATACGGTATCTATCCATGTGGGCATAAAATTCCGACCTCAGAGAGTCACCAAGGGATTTGAACCTAGACTGCTCATCAAATGGTTTAGGCCTCATCCCACTATCCCAAACCCCTTGAGTATTTGTTTATCAGTTTTTAAGAAAAACAAAGGCCCTTATTTAAAATTAAAGGCAAAAGGTTGGCCCCTGAGTGAAATTTTTTCTAAAAAGAAGAGCCTGGTACAGGCACCGTTGGTTTAGCTCATGGTATTCAAGCACTATCCAGCTACTCTTGATATTTTTGGTCAATTTTATAATAATATTTTGGGTGAAAAAGGATTTGATTTATACTCTTGGGGATTTATTCCATGAGCACAGTCCCCATGAGAGTTAGGGATGCAAGCAGTTCGCATCTAGAACAGCTAAATACATAGGGATTCAGATCAGAATCAAATCCTTCTGGTTTGGAACAACCAAAAATTGCAAAAACTTCTTCTTGCTACCATCACAAGGACACGATATACGACATTTTTGTTGAAATATATGAGAGGACATAACAGAAGACTGAATTTGAGTGTCCCTGTGACGTACCCGGTGTGTAAGAATTTAGTGGTAGTCTTATCCAGCAACATGTACTTATTACTAAGACCCAAGGGGTTTGGCTTAGTGGGATGGGGCCTAGACTTTGATGGGCAGTCTAGGTTAAAAAAAAAAACATGAGCGTCGCCCCCTCAAAGGCCGAAGCTTTGCGACTCCTTGGTGTTGAGCGGTAAGCCCTCAGAGTTTTACTCTGACATAGACAAAGACCGTAAGTACAATAGCTGAGCTAGCTCAGCTAGGTCTCTGCGCTTGAAGCGGTTTCTCCGAGTTAAAAAAAAAACATGTTATTACTAACAAGTATAGGGATGGCAATGGACTGGGGAGGGGGCCCGTTGACAGGGTCTCCACCCCCGCCCTATCTCAAGATTAGAACCTCCATCCCTGCCTTCATCCGAGCACGGTGATGGATTTTAACCTCCACCCCCGCATTCATCCCCATTTCATGTCCTCCATCCCCGGTTCAAACGGGGATGAGGTGGGGCGGGGCCTCATTTCCCGTAGTCTATTGCCATCCTTTAGAAGGACTAGGGATGGGGCGGGGCTAGGCGGGGATCGTGGCGGGGAAAAGTGTAAGTCCATCCCCACCTCCATCCCTGAACGGGGATGGATTTTAACCTTCGTCCCCGTTTCATACCCTTCATCCCTGGTCCAAACGGGCCCGGGCCCCGCTTTCCCCCTGTCCACTGTCATCCCTAAACAAGTATAGGTACAAGGTATTGGTACTGGTACTGGTACGTGAGTATTTTACATGTTTCTGGTTAGTTTAAACTTGAAATACATATAAACGAAGTTTCACAATTTTTTTTGATGAGCCTAGCTGGTAGAGTTTGAGCTATTCAAATTATTTAATGAGCCAAGCTCAAACAGCTTCAGATAGGTTCAAAACCCCTCTGACTCTGCCTGACCTACTTATGATCACTGTTCTTGAAGCCTAAAATTCTGTAAGCTTATCCCTTACCCCCAAAAGAGTCACCATGCTTCAACGCCCATGGATTTGAACCTAGATTGACTGCCTATCTCCCTAGGCCCCCCATCCCACTACTTCTACGCGACAAATCTTGCAGGATTTATGAAAAAATATCTTGAAAGTTAAAAACAGTAATTTCTCACGAGTTTTTCAAAAGGATAAATATAGTGTTTTAAACATGATATTTATGTTTTTATTGGCTATTTATCATGAAAAACTGTGTAGTTTTTTTAAATATTTTTTATATTTTAAAATAATTTTTTATTGCTAAGATTTTGCAAAGAATACGCGAGATTTTAAAAAAAAAATCAAAATTTCGCGAGTTTTTGGCTGCCGTTTTTTCATACACCAAACTTTAACCTGATAGTAATATAAAACCCTTCCAAAATCTTTAATCATCCCTATTCTCTCACCGGTTTCCACATAAACATTCTCTCTCTCTCTCTGAGATTCATGGAGAATTTTTTCAGGTAGTCCCTTCTCTTCTGGTGTCTCTTTGTCAAGCCATTCCAGGATCGCCAGTAAATTCTCTCTCTGTCTTGTGGGTACCTCTTCTCCTCCGTTTTCTCTCTCAAACTCTACCAATATCCCAAATTTTCTCTGTCAAATTCCTTTCGTGGGTGTCTGTTCAATTTCGATCTTCTCAAAAGCTCCACCACCACCACCACCACCACCCCTAATCATCTCTCTTTCTCTGAGAGAGAGAACCATGGTCAACCTCATCTGGTTCTCCCTTCTCCTCTACCTCCTCCTCCCTCTACACCTCTCCCACTCGCAGCAGGTCGACCGCTTCATCTACAACGGCTTCAGCAACAACAACGGCAGCAACAACAACATAACCCTCGTCCGGACGGCCGAGATCGAGCCCAGCGGCATGCTTCGCCTCACCAACGAGACCTCCCGCCTCATCGGCCGGGCCTTCTACCCCCACCCACTTCGCTTCCGTAACTCCTCCTTCTCCACCTCCTTCGCCTTCGCCATCGTCCCGGAGTACCCCAAGCTCGGCGGCCACGGCTTAGCGTTCGCTCTCGTGCCGAGCCCCATCCTCCCCGGCGCCCAGCCGAGCCAGTACCTCGGCCTCATGAACGCCTCCACCAACGGCAAACCCGCCGACCACGTCCTCGCCGTCGAGTTCGACACCGTCCAGGACTTCGAGTTCAACGATACCAACGACAACCACGTCGGCATCGACATCAACTCCCTCCAATCCACCGCCGCTGCTGCCGCAGGATACTTCCAGTCCGGCGACTCCCTATCTCCGCTGACGACCCTCAATCTCAAGGGCGGCGAGACCATCGTCGCCTGGATCGACTACGACGGCCGGTCTGGCGTCCTCAACGTCACCGTCGCCCCGATTTCCGCCGCCGCCCGGTCGAAGCCGCCCCGCCCGCTCCTCTCCCTCGCCGTCGACGTCCCCACCATCGTCGGAGACACAGTTTACGTCGGCTTCTCCGCTTCCACCGGCCTCCTCGCTAGCTCCCACTACCTCTTCGGCTGGAGCTTCGCCATGAACGCCCAAGCTGAAGCGCTCGACCTCTCCGCCCTCCCGTCGCTCCCGAAGCCGAAATCCACCGCGTCTAGAATCCGGAATCTCGCCATCGGCACCTCCATCGCCACTGGGTTCCTCCTCTTGGCGGCCGTGGTCGCCGCAATCGTGATTTACCGGAGGTTGATGGCGGAAGACCCAGTGGAGGATTGGGAATTTGAGTACGGACCGCACCGGTTCTCGTACAGGGAGCTCGCCCACGCGACGAAGGGGTTCCGGGAGAAGGAGCTCTTGGGGTTCGGTGGGTTCGGGAGGGTCTACCGTGGGGTGCTGCCGGGGACAAAGGCGGAGGTGGCGGTGAAGCGCATCTCCCACGGGTCGAAGCAGGGGTTGCGGGAGTTCGTGGCGGAGATCTCGAGCATCGGCCGGCTGCGCCACCGGAATCTGGTGCAACTCCAGGGGTGGTGCCGGCGGCGCGGCGACCTCCTCCTCGTCTACGACTACATGCCCAACGGCAGCCTCGACAAGCTCCTCTTCGACCAGACGGCGCCACCACCCCAGCTCGGCTGGGCGCAGCGCCACCGAATCCTCCGCGGCGTCGCCTCCTCCCTCCTCTACCTCCACGAGGAGTGGGAGCAGGTGGTGCTCCACCGCGACGTCAAGGCCGGCAACGTGCTGCTCGACGCCGAGATGAACGGCCGGCTCGGCGACTTCGGCTTGGCGAAGCTCTACGAACACGGCTCCAACCCGAGCACCACCCACGTCGTCGGCACACTCGGGTACCTCGCGCCTGAGCTCACCCGCACCGGCAAGGCCACCACCAGCTCCGACGTCTACGGCTTCGGCGCCGTGCTCCTCGAGGTGGCCTGCGGCCGTCGGCCCATCGAGCCGAAAGCCAGCCCAGAGGAGCTGGTCCTTGTGGAATGGGTCTGGGCCTGCCTCTGCGCGGGGCGGATCCTCGATTCGGTGGACCCGTGGCTCCGGGGCGACTTCGACCACGCCGAGGCTGAGCTCGTGCTCAAGCTCGGACTGATGTGCTCGCACCCGGACCCGGCCGCCCGCCCCGCAATGAGGCAGGTCATGCAGTACCTCGACGGGGACGCACCCTTGCCTGAGCTCAGCACTGACGGACCCCCGGTTGATTATGGGGCTCGGGCCGAGTGCTTCGACGACTACATCCATTCGTACCCGTCTTCTTCGGCCGGGAAGGTGTCGTCTGGGTCCGTGCCCAGTGGTCATCAACCCAATGGGACGTCTTCGCCGGTCGCGCTTCTTGATCCAAGGGAGGCTGAGGATGTCGTCTAAGGAGTGGAATCTTTTCTTGTGTGTGGTTCCGGGTCTGGCATTGTGTCGGACCTTGCGATGCATGAATCGGGTCCGGAGATATAAAGGATCTACCAGATATTGGAGAGGCTACTCCTGCATTCGTGTAAAGACTTGTTGGATCCAGCCACCAGCATGTAAAATCGAAAAGTTGATCCGTTATTTTTGGGTTGTAAGAACTAATCCATCAGCATTGTGTTCTAGCACGATGATCAACCATGTTGGTTCAGTTACATTTATGTAAGAGATTATCACACTTCAACATTTGTATAAGAGTTGTTGGATCCAGCTCCATCTAAGATCCGATCCATCATTTTGGGGTGTAAGCATTAATCTAAGCACCATGTGTGCTAGCATGTTCAACAACCTTATTGATTTACTTCAGCACATTACGTAAGAAAGAGATTTGGGTGATGGCATTTTGGTGTGGCAGTTGCCACTTGTTGTTATTGGAACTTGAAAACTCTTTAATTATCTTCACGTGGGGGTTGGCTACAATTATAGCTTCTAGTTTTTTTTATTCAGATAAAAAATTTTTTTTTTGACAGAGAAAACTGGGGTTAGTCAGACCCTTGCCACAGTTATACAACCGTACCATTGAGATTCGAACTTGCAACGTCCCAACACAAGGTGACGTGCACTAACTGCTCCTGCCACCCCCCGGTGGTTAGATAAGCCTATTTAATGGCTTGGTTTTCCGAACCCACTGCCAACTTTGCCAAACTGTATCAATTTCTTTATTTGGCTGTTCATCAATTGTCTTCCAAGCATTTAAGAAGATGATTGTGAAAATCTTTCTTCAATTTTTTTTGCTTATAAATGTTGGTGTTATCTCTTTTAATTGCAAACAGCTATTTTGTCTGCTGGGACTATTAACAAAACCTATATATATATATATATATATATATATATATATATATATATATATATATATATATATATATATATATATTACTTTTTGTTTCTTTAACATTGAACATAAATGACAAAGCATGACTCTTTGTCAACCTACAAAGTCTTTAAGATGACTTGATACAACTAATTCTAGCTTACAAAAATTTTATGAGGATACTTTAGCAACCTAGAGCTGAAAATATGACCTAATCTCTAGTGACACAAAACTAATTAATCTTTAACAATAGCTTTCACTTTGACCCTTGAATTACTTCGCTCACTCATATGGATCCTGTCCAGGTAGTATAAGTCTTTGGTGAAGATGTTGAAACTCAAGGATGCATGTTGTTTTTACTCAATCTGACCCTTGCAGATGTGTTCGGCATAGTCAATTGGTTAGAGATCAACCCTTTGATTGTGTTTCTTCGATAAAAAGTAAAACCGTTTTTTAAGTCATAAAAGTTTAGTGTGTTTACGGCCGTTGACTTTTGAATCACCAAAGCAACTACACACTAGATTTTGATGAGTCAAAAGTCTATCTCTGCCAAATAGACCATGTAGATCAAATATGTAAGGTTGGATTTACTTGAAAAACTATGAGCAATAAAATATTACTTATTTCATCTCATAGATGACATATGCACATCCACACCGAGGACATGGCATTGGATAGAAATGAATGGAGGAGAAGGATTCATGTGGAAGACCCAGAATGATTTTCTTTGTTAGTTCATATCGCCGACCCCAATTGTTTTGGGATGAAGGCGTAGTTGTTGTATATATATATATATATATATATATATATGAACTAGTGTACCTCTATGCCTTGAGCGTTGTACTGCTGGAGGTAGCCTAAGGTCGGCAGCCCATGGGCCTGATGTTTTTTTTTGCCTACTGCATGCCTATCGAGCTTTGGAAAGATTGTTTCTATTTTTTCTAAAATCTGACCATACATATGTAATCTACCTGCTTGAATTTGTGGGAATCGACTTTTGGATCATCCGATTGCAACACCAAGTTAGGTTTTTATAAGATTAAAAAATCAACGGTTTACAATTTTAAAAAATATTCAATGCTTAAAAAGTCATTTAAAAAAAAAACATGATCTATCATTGTATCGGACCTTGCAGTGCGTCGATAGGGTCGGGCGATATAGAGATCCGCCAGATACTCTGGAGATATTACTCTAACATTTTGTCTAAGACTTGTTGGATCAAGCCAGCAGCATATATGGTCCAAATATTGATCCGTTATTTTTGGGTTTAAGCATTAATCCAGCACCATTGTGTGCTAGCATGATGATCAACCATGTTGGTTCACTTCAACACATTTATGTAAGAGATTTATGACACTTCAACCTTTGTATAAGAGTTATCCAGCACCATGTAAAATCCAAATATCGATCCATCATTTGAGGGTGTGATCATTAATCTAGTTCCATGTGTGCTAGCACGTTGTTCAACTATATTGACTTAGTTCAGCACATTATCTAAGAAAGAGATTTGAGTGATGGCTTTTGGGTGTAGCAGTTCAGGGTGTCAATGGGTCGGGTTTGGTATGGTGACAAATAAGAAGACCCGATTAAGACACGGGCCTGGACTCGAAGGTCTCATTAATATATGGAGTCAGGTATAGTTTGTAAAATTTTATACCAGTGCAAAGCCGACCTTAGTTCCGATTAAGACCCACAAATTTTCAATGTAAAAATGATAAAAAATATTATTTTATTGGGTATGGTCCAGGTTATCGAATCCGAGTGTGGTTTCTCTTATAGTACACCCAATTAGACCTGGTCCGGACCCGATACCATAACCAAAAATCTGGTCTGAATCTGGTTCCACCTGGGTCCAAACCAAACCGGAGCCGATGACACCCCTAGTGGCAACTGCCACTTGTTGGTATTGGAACTTGGAAGAAAACTCTTTGATTATATTCCATGTGTTGGTTGTCCTGTAAAATGACGGTAGCTCGAGTTTTTTTTTTATGTAAATGAGCCCATTGAATGGCTGGATCATACGCTATCGCATGGCACACTTTGAAGTGTGCCGCAGAAACTGATGCCCTCCATCTTTGGCTGACAGTCTGTTAGTTGTAGGGCTCAAAAGCAGATGGAGGGCAGCCAGGTGCAGATGCACACTCAAAGTATGCCATGCACCTGATCCTGGGGGTGGTTTTACAGGCTCACATGTAGGGATGGCAGTGGACCGGGGGAAAGCGGGGCCCCGCCTCGCCCCGTTTGGACCGGGGATGAAGGGTATGAAACGGGGATGGAGGCGGGGACGAAGGTTAAAATCCATCCCCGTCCGGGGGTGGAGGCGGGGATGGACGTGCACTTTTCCCCACCCCGCCCCAATCCCCGCCCCAACCACTTTTCCCTGCAATATCCCCGCCTCATCTCCGTTTGAACCGGGGATGGAGGATAAAATCCATTCTCCGCCGGGGATGGAGGCGGGGGTGGAGGATAAAATCTTGAGGCGGGGCGGGGGTGGAGACCTTGTCCCCCGCCCGCCCCACTGCCATCCCTACTCACATGAGGAATTCACTGTTTGATGGATGTTCATTTTTAACATAAATGAAATTCAGGGTATGTTTGATGGCTTGTATAGGATTGGAAGAAATGAACAAAAAAGACAGAACAGAACATTGGTTATGTTTGTTCCATAATAACTGTTCCAAGTCCAATGTTTGTTTGAACCATACTCAGAATGTTATGTTTCAAATGTTCATTGTTTGATGAAGATGTGAGGACAACTTGGACAGTTATTGATAATGGGTTGAATTACTTTATTTTGGATAGTATAACCCGATCCGTCCATCATTTTACATGTTTTAACAAGTTTATTATGATTTTTTGTCCGGATATAGATTCAATTACGAAATTATGTCTAAAATCATGAATTTTTGCTCTGGATATGAATTTGGAATTGGATTTTTGCCCAAAATATGAATTTTTTCTTCAAATATAGATCTCGAATTGGATTTTTGCCCGAATATGAATTTTTGCTCTAAATATGGATCTCAAATTGGATTTTTGTCCCGAATATGAATTTTTGCCCGAATATGAATCGCGAATTAGATTTTTGCCCCAAATATGATTTTTTTGCCCTCAAAACATCAGGTTTTTGCCTTTTTCCTCTTTTGGGTCATGATTCGTGAGAGAACGACCCAAATCCGAGCGAGACCCCGCTTGAGTCGGTCAACACGGAGACATCGATGTAGAAGGACTAAAACAAAATAGATTATATATATATATTAACAATAGATAATGTCAATTTTTTAACCCCCATTCAAACATGAGACCCTTTGATTATCATGGTGAAAAAAGAAAAACTAAAATCTTTCACAGCACCAATGGAAAAATCATGATGAAGTACACCTACATGGGGAGTATAATCATTGCAAATCACTTGCTACTCATTTTTGAAAAAAAACCAATTGTATTCTAGAAATGAAGGAACCAAAATCAGAACCACTACCAATTTCGTTCAAGAAATAATCAAAACAAACCAACTATATTTAATCAATTAGTATGTCTATTAGACCACCAAACAGGGCATGAATGAAATGCTTCCAGCATAAAATCAACAGAAAAAATAATTTCATATAGTATTCATCACAGAACTTCCGTATAGAACAAATAAAAAGGCAAAAAAGAAAATTGTGTGTCATAAATAAAAGGACAATGACTCGATCAATCATAGAGCAAATTCTTTTCGTTTATATATACACAGACACACAGTAGAATACGAGATCTAGAAATATAAGGATTTCCCAAAAAAAAATGGTAATTAACATGATAAATTAATTATGAGTTGTTGATTTTAAAGCCTTAAAAAAATCTAATTTATGCATATGTTTATATTTTTCTCGTTTGAATATCACTTGTAAGGAAAGATCCATGAAAAATAGCAACAAAATCATCTACGCTACATTACAACCAATCTTCTGAATGTATTGACGAAATTTACACCAAATTGCAACTGCAATGTCAGTTGCATGCCATCTCCTGTACAATGCCAGTAAGATGCACAAACCCAAAAATTGAAACCCTAAATTGAAACCCTAAAGAATGCAAAAAAACACCAAAATATGTTCTTCATGGATAAATGTTTACTCCATGGCAAAAATTTAAGTTATATAACAAATAAAACTCTAATAATGGAAACCCCATCAATCCGAGATGTTTGATAGCAAAAATCCACACTCACATATGCATCTGATGTTACCGCATGTGTTTTTGCCAGTCAGAGAGGAGGGACGATTGCAAGGAAGGTGAAGGGGACGATGTCGCAACTGCGAGAAAGGCGAACGGGATGAGGCCGCAACTGCGAGGAAGGAGATGAGTCCGAGGGGTGACTGGTGAGGTCTGCTCACCGAAGAGAAAATGGGGAAGCAGACCGACCAGAGAGAGAGAGAGAGAGAGACGCACCGCGTCGATGCATTTGTAACATGGGGGGAGGTGGATCAAAAATTACAAACGATTATGGACGTGGCGAATGCGCGGAACGCCGTCCGCCACATCCAACATTTGTCTGCTTTCGCTGTTCCCCGTGGGATTTCGGTCTGAATCCCACTGGGAACAGCACATCAAACATGCCCTAAAGCGCCTCTGACAGTATTACCGTTAGCTGACATGATTATCTCACTTTATAATTTTTTTTTTAAGTCAAGTTGGGGTTAGGCAGTCCCCTACCAGTTATACAACTATACCATTGGGTTTTGAACTTGCAACGTCCCAACACAAGGCGATGTGCACTTAGGGATGGCAGTGGACCGGGGCAGGGTCAGGGACAAGGTCTTTACCTCCGCCCCATTTTAAAATTCTACCCTCCATCTCCCGTCTAAATGGATCTAGGCAGGGTGGCCCCCCTTTTTTCTACAGTCCACTGTCATCCTTAAAGAGTATTTTAGCATTTTACTAATGGGGATAGGGGACGGGGCAGGGCGAAGAAAAGCGTAAGTTCATCTCTGCACTGGTTTTGATGTTATGCGGGGCAGAGCCCCATTTTTTCCCTGGTCCACTGCCATCCCTACGTGCACTAGCTGCTCTTACCAGACAAGCGGAGCCCCCTGTTGGTGTTGTCAAATCTTTTAACTGCAAACAGTGGTTTTGCATATTGGACTGCAAGAAAGTTGTATGGTTTTAGGCTTTTAGGGTTTAGAGTTTCACTCATTTTTGCTTTTAATGTGCTGCAGCTGTTTGGTCATTTCTTGGAAAGACGATTGTGCAACTTGTTTTTGACTTGGCAAAATTGATTTAGAGCATTTATATTTTATGTCTAAAAGCTTCTTTTTTTCTGTAGTGGGGTCAATTCATCAATGGTCATAGCCATGCACTGATTTAGCACTTTTCTGCTTTTAGACTATAGGGTTCTATCAAATTATTTTGTTAGTGGGGCTAGTCTAATTCAGGGATCACCATGCATGTAGTTTCTTGAATCATCCAAATAAGGCAAATTGTGGCTTTAATTGGTTGCATAGCCTTGTAGAGCAAACAATTGAGTGGCTTTATGTGCCTTAGGAATTAGGGTTTTACTTCTTCTACCGTTTCATTGATTATCATCCTCTGCTTGGACGAGGTGGGTCATCATGTTCTTGACTTCTGCAAACTGTTGCTTTTAGTTTGTGATGTGGGCAAGCTCTTTGTTGAAAAAAAAAGAAGCAGTTGGGCTGTGTGGGGTCTGTGTCAATTGGGTTCATGTGGAAGATGATGATGGCTCCAAGAAAAGAGTTGGTTGGTTTTAGGGTTTAGGGTTCACGGTTTCAACAAATGATCACTTTGAGTCAATCCAGTTGTAGTTGTTGGGACCGCCACAATGAGATTATGTGGACCATTGTTACTTGGCAATCTTGTATTCAACTATGCTTTCATGCGATGCTAAAAATATCGTGGACGGTATTTTCAAAATATCACCGGCTTGTAAAATATCACGTTTTTACATCAATGAAGCCAATTTTAGTAATATTTATTTAAATTCTATATGATCTACATGCTTGATTTTATAGGCTAGTTCAAACTCGAAATAGGCCCCATGGAGGGTTGGCATAAGTAGTGGGGTGGGACCTTGGCTGCTAGACGGGCATTCAAGGTTTGATTCCCATGATAGCATAGGGCAGACCCACCAATTCACAATTGGTATGTGTCTGACAAGGGACAAATTGAACAAGAGTTTGACCTGGATTACGACCCACCTAGGGCAGACACCAATTCACAATTGGCATGTGTCTGACAAGGGACAAGTTGAACAAGGGTTTTTTAAATCTATTTCACTCATCTTTTAAGTTAGATACAAATATAAAAAAAATTCACTTGATATTTAATTCATTGAATTTCAAAGAGAGGTGGGGTCGTCTCACTCTCTGGGTTTATGTGCTTATTTATAGATCCATTAAGATAGCATATTAAATAAGTATACTATCTAATTTTAATTATTTAATAAAAACCTTAATTATATTTTTTATTGGATCTTGGATCCATGTTTGATCCAATTCTATTTGGATCAAACCCATCCCACCCCTAACCAAATCCAATGTGGGTTTTGGATCCTCTCAGGATTCAGATCCAAATACCCAATTTCCATTTTTTTTTTCAGACCCACCAATTCACAATTGGTAAGTGTCTTTACTACAATGATGGGGTCAATAGTGGCGACTCATTAAAGGCAACACAAAAATTCACCGCTATTGCTGGAATTGAATTGCCACAATAACGATGACTTTACATATCGCCGTTATAGATATATCTATAACGACGACTTTATATATCACCGTTAAAGATATGTCTCTAACGGTGGTTAATGAATGTCACCGTTATAGATTGTCTTTAACAACAACATATGTGGACTTTAAATATTGTCGTTAAAATACTTTTGACAATAATATTTGACGATCATTAAATATCGCCATTATTGATCAATAAGGATGACATTACAACATCATCGTTATAGGATTTTACTCTATAATGGCAACATTGTATGTTGCCGTTATCGATGTGTCATTAACTATGACATGTGAGGTCATTAAATATTGTCGTTAAACCACTTTTATGGATATATTTAATGGCCATGGAATATCACATAAAGAAATAACAACAGTTTTGTCATCATTATAGGTTTTACTCTATAACAACGACATTTAGGTGTCGCCCTTATAAGGTTTATAATTAGGGCATGGTATCATGCCCTAATTCGAATTCTCTCTCTCTCTCTCTCTATATATATATATATATATGTTGCTAGATCATCGTCGGACCACCTCCTCCTTCCTCCTTGCTCAAGTGACACCACATGACTGCGATCGGATCGAGGATCGATTCTCTCTCTGGGTGACACTGTCGGCCACCACCTCCGATTTGTGAACAGGGTGACACTACCTAGCCACCACTGAAGGATATCCTCTCTCACACTCTCTGCGATTTCTCTGGGTGACACTGCTGGCCACCACCTCCAATCCCTACTCAGGTGACACTGTTGGACAGTCGTTCCTCTCTCTGTCTGTGCGATCTCTCTACTCTCTACTCAGGCGACACTCCCCGATGAGCTTCTCTCTGCCCTCTCCGAGTGTGCGTATGATTTGAAAATCTGCACTCTTTTCTTAAAAGCATTTAATCTTCAAGTGAAATACAGGAAATCTATATTTGGGAAGACCTTTGCTATGACCACAGGCCATTGTGCAATCTCTTTCACACATAGTTTGAAAACCTAGTAACTTCTGACTCAACTCATTTAGTATCAATTATGTCCAGTAATTCTAAATAGTGTATGTATGATTTTTTTTCAAAAGGAACTAAATGAAATGAAAACAAGTACAGAAGTGGAAAAGTGCTTGAGAAAGGTGTTCAAAAATGTTTCTGGCACATTTAGGTCACAGTGTAGTGAGGATTTGTGGGCAAAGGCAAAAATAGTTGCAAAAATATGGAAATTGCATATAGGAGTAGAAAATCGATTCTTCGAACAAAATATGGAGTGAGAAATGACGGTTTTAGTTTGAAATGGGAATAAATATTAGGTTAACCTTACAAAAGGAAACAATGAGAAAGATAAATTAAAAAAACTAGATAGAAACAATGCTTCCTACGTGAGTTTTTCTTGAAGAAAATAGGAATTCTGTAGGGATTAGAATCGTTGCAACTGGAAATGGTCCCCTTAAAGTTATGTAATGGACTTTTTCCATTTTGCTTTTTGAGTGTTAAGGAGTTCCTCTAAAGATGTTGAAAATATTCTCAGTTTCAATAAGAAGTTTTAGAAAATATACAAACGAATTCTTGGATACCCACATTGATTAATTTTATCCTTAAAAATACAAACGTTGGACAACTGAAATATGGAGATGAAATCTTCAAGTGTCTAGACACATTTTGAATTGTCAAGAGAATTCTCTTCTACCCTTTTTCTGGAGTTGATGACTATTACTTGAGAAGCGTTTCAGAATTGAATGCTGAAAATTTGATTCAGCAATTCTGAAGTCACTTGAAGAATTCACATGAGAAACTTCAAAACCAACAAATCATGCTGGCCGTATAGAAGATTATGTTGACATCCAATCCTAATCAAAATATTTGGGTGGCATGAGAAACAGCCGGACTACTAAACAAAACTGAAGGAAAAAGAATGAAATAGAGCACCAGAATCCTAGCTCAAACCCCTTGGAACATGAGAGCAGGTCAATTAAGTATGATGACTAGCCAACCCTGAATATTTTTACCCATAGATTTCTGGCTATGCTATTGTTAAAAGATTCTCTTGTTAAATATAGTGGGCCGTTGTTTATGAATATAGATCAATCATGGATACACGACAGAAATTCTAAACCTTATACATCTGAAATTGATCAATTCCTAAAAGTGGCACGTGCTTATGTTGATGAAGCTGGTAGAGTGTAATGCCCATGTCAGGACTGCAAGAATACAAAATATAGACCTGTAGATCATATCAAAACCCAATAGATTGCACGTGGTTCTACCATAAAATATATTCAATCACATGTGAGTGTGGCACAAACCTACGTAAATACGGTGCATGATGAGAGCGAAGATACGATAAAGGATCAAGATCGGATTGATGAATTGCAGAACAATGTTATTATGAGGATAATATTGGATGCAAAACACAACCTCCTTGCCCGAAGCGATCTATATCTTGGTTGTACAAAGTTAATAAAACTAACTTTCATTCTTAAGTTGTTACATATCAAAACATTGAACAATTAGAGTAACAAATCGTTCAACATGCTAATTGATTTATTGAACGAGGCGTTGCCCGAGAGAAAGAGATTGTCAAACTCTCACCGCGAGGCGAATAAATTTGTTAATCGCACTAGCTTTGATTACGTAATGATAGATGCATGCGTGAATGACTGCGTGCTTTTGTCATTCTATCCAAAATGCTAAGCCTAGCCGAGCCAAATCAAACACTTTGTATTTAGGCTCGACTTGTTTAAGCTAAAACGAGTTGTTCCTGTCTCAGCTCGCCAGCTATACGAACCAATAACGAACGAGTTTGTGACAAGCCGAACTCAGCTGCTCGGTTTGTTTACCAGCCCTACTTGTGGGCAAATCTTTTTCTTTTCTTAAGAAGTGAAAGATAAAAGTATAGAATGTCGTCCTTTGTGGGCAATGCACAATTCATTATTACTTTACAAGATTAAGAATTCTTAAGAAGTACAAGAGTTCTCATCTTAATATCTTGGACTCTATTTCTTCCAGGCTCAACCCTTTTGTTTCTGGGACATAGAGGATTACAAACAAAAGTGCGAGCAGAGAGATTATCCCAAAAAGTGCAAACAAGTTGCTGGCCCCTAGCAGCTCCTGCAAGAGATTTCAAGTCAAAGCAGAAATTTCATCACCAGTTTTACCTTCAAAAAAAAAAATCTAGGGTGTGTTTAGACCTTGGCATGTTTGGAAGCGGGGAAAGGCTAGGAGAATTGCAAGCCAGAGAGGAAAAGCGGAAACTTTTCCATCGTTCCAAACAATAAATTTTTTTGAAAGGAACCAACTTTTTGCCCTGGTTTTGACAGGAAATTTTTCTCCATCTCAGAGATGGAAGAATTTTCCCTAGCCAAAGTTTTCAGTTTTGAGGGCAGCCCTCACCCTAGTGGAAACACCTAACATTTTCCCAACCTGGTTTTCTTCATATCACACAAACAAGAGAAGATTTTCATAAAGAAAATTTCTCATATTAAAACTTCTCATAGGCAAAACTTTCTTTTCCTGCTTCCTATTATGACTCAGGAATTGTGAATTTGTTATGGTGTGAACTGTGTGAATCCATGTGCACAAACCCACTTGTTTCAAGAATTCAAATACCCATTTTCCATACAATGGCAGGAAATCATTTTCATTTTTTTTATGGAGGAAGCAGAATTCTCATAGAATGAACCCTAAACAAAAGAACTGTGGGATCCAGTGTGAATACTCTGTCCTCAGAATTCTTCTGGCAGTTTGCAAATCTTTCAAAAGCATATAATCAGCAAAATGTATACAAAAGACAGAAGGGTCTGAAAGTGGAGTATAATATGCCAATCACTAAATGAAGTATGGACTTGCAATATACGCATTTTTCAAATGGCACATACCTGTAACGGTGAAAAAGCGAATGTTACTACAGCATTGGAGCCAAAGTTAGTAAGAACTGCAAGACTGATCCCTCGGCCTCTTGTGCGAAGAGGAAAAATCTCAGACACCATCAGCCAACTGATCGGGCCAAAGGAAATCTAGAAAAGTTTTACAGAAAATTTGTTGTCAATAACATAAACTTTGAATTGAAAATACAAAGAGTAATGTGGTCATCAGAGGGAAACATTAATGGTACAACAAAGGAAAATCTACTTCCAGTACGTGCTTGATTTTACTTTATGGGATACTGACTGCAAGGACTTTTCTGTCAGGAGATTTTGACAAGAAAAAAAAATTATACCAACACACTCATCATCAACTTTTGAAGATTATTATAAATTAGACATTCTAAATTAACCCAGGCATTTGAAACAAATGGATTCATCTTATAAGAGCTTAATTTTGCTGCAGTAGCTCATTTGAGAGAGAGAGAGAGTCTCATGTGTAATATGAAAAGAACTATAGAATAACTAATCAACTAATTCTTTAACTAAATCATTTCAATGGAATAGTCAAAATGGGTTAGGATGGCAGGTGTTCATAATTTAGAATATCCACCAAGTCTAAAAAGTTAAGGGCATTTAATCAACAAAAAGAACTTTCCCCGACATTCACAAATATAGGGAACAGAAATTTGATTTATTCTACCCTCGTCAAGAGCTTACCTGGTAACAGCTAACATATAAGATCAGAGAAGCCACAGCAACAATAGGGATTCCCTCAAGAACATTGTAGTAAGCAGCAAGAAGGAACAAAGAAAGTGCCTGTCACAGACAAAACAGCGAACATCACGTTTATTCCAACAATAACCAGAAACAACTAAACAGGGGAAGAACATAATGTAAACAGGAAGGATAAAAGTGGGATTTGCAACAGATTGAAGAGCTGTCATGAAAAGCAACATACTGATAACCATGCAATAAGTAACGCTTTAAAAGTAAGAAATATACGTACAATTCCACTTATTCCTCCTATCAACAGGGGTCGTCTCCCAAGATCATCAGCCTTTACTACAGCAATCCCAGTCATCAACAGCTGCAGGTGCATTACAAATATCTCTCCTTAAACATTTATTTGGGACATTAGTGACTGAAAATAAGATGAGTTGAGTTATTGATAAAGACTTTGATAGACATGCATGATTTCCTGGGTTATTTGTTCCTGCTATTTTTCCAGGCTGTCTACAAGGAATTGCAGACTTGGTGGAAAGCATTAATGAGGCAGGCCCAAGTTGACATTTCCGACTCAACTTCACAAACATGATCCACTAAATAAAAAACAAGTTCAACAGAAATGTTTAGCAACTCACCAACTCAGGATCTGGCCCAACCTAACTTCTACATTAATTCAAAGATAAATTGCTAAAAATCTCTCTGATAAAAATCTCATATTCAGTTGTATGGCTAAAGACTACAGAATATATGCATGACAGTCTGAGTTGAGCAGTTCCAACAAAGTGTGATTAGGTCCCAGAAAATTCAAGCAAATTTCAGTGGTTGTCGATTTATGACTTTTCCATTTCAATCATCAATTCCTGATCTAAATATCATGTAAAAAAAAGAACAAATTTAGAAATGCGTGTAAACTATATCAAGTCACAAACAATAAACACCACTATTATATGGGGTTGAATGACATAGCTGGATGGTTAGGTTGCACTATCATAACCCAGGTGCAATCTGGTCCTGCAAATTATGGACTCATAACCTGCTCAGCCCACTTGAGCATGGATATAGGTTCCAAAATTGGTTCAAACATGAAAAGGATTCAACCTGGCAACACTGGATCCAAATTTGTCCATTGAATACGATGGGCCATGTGGATTAAGATAAGCTATGAACCAGAGCCCTACAGTAACTGGAACCTTAACAAGTTAGCAGTTCCTGATCCAAGTCCTGCAGATCCAAATAAAGGGCAACCTAGCAGATCCATGTGAAGGCCAAAAACCTGACCCATATGTTCCAAATCATGTCCAGTTAGGGCCATGTCCAAAAACTTGATAATGACTTTGGCAACATCTCAATTATACTTATTATCATTTAACGAGCCTATACAAGCCGAGCTGAGACAAACACTTGTTGTTCATGTTTGGCATGTAGAGCCTATTTAATGAGTTAGAACAAGCTCTTTACGAGCCAGACCACTATTGACTCATCTTGTTTCCCAGCACTAAACATGACCCATTTTACGTTTTTCTCATGAAAATCGATAGAGTTTTCCCAGCTTTAGCCCATTTTAAACAGATCCAATACCACAAGGACTTGTATCATAACTGGACCTGGGACTCCATTGTGAGATCTGAGTTGGATCCAGTTGTATAACTGGATCCACAAAGTCAGATACAGTGTCATGGCAAGCATTAAGCACTTTATAATGAGTCACACAAATGACAGGTTCAATAGCTATTAAGATTTGAGAGCCAAAGTATGTTTTTAAGCATCCAAGAAAAGGGCTCAGCCATGGCCCACAAGCATAACAAGCTCAACTAAGTCTGCCAAGACTACATGAGCCATGTCTAGTCTATTTACTCTGCAAACTCAATTCAACACCTAACTAGAGACGTTAAGTCTCGAAGGAGTCATCATCGAACCAAACTATCCGGTTCAACTTAAACTCAGCTTGTTAAAAGGCTTGTCATAACTCAGTCCATGCTCAAGTAGCAACTTTGAGTTTAAGCATTCAAACCAAACACCAATGTGACCAGCAACATTGAAGCAGGCTTCTCTATATCTGACTTCCTACTATACAGGGGTTAGGACCCAGTTTGCTTATCCCAAAAAAAAACAGAAAAAAACATTATTATACTCTTCATGCATAGGCACCAAAACTTGCAAACAACATGCCTTCAAAGGTAGAAAACAATGTTAATAAAAAAAAGGTAGAAAACAAGCAACAAGATGAAAACCATGAATAGGAATTGACATAAATTACACAAACCAACAAAAAAAATCTTGGAACCAATCCAATATTAAAATAAAAGAATAATTGGCAAACATTTGGATACATTTGACAAGATGGCAGCATTTAAATGCAAAGCAATAAGGCATCCTAGATTTACACCAAATAAGCAAAGTGATCCTTCAACTACTATACGACTTAAAGTGACATCATGACATTGGATTGTGATATCATCTGGTTCATGGAAATAGTATTCAAGAATTTAAAAGCACAGTTTGTCCAAAAAAACTAGTATTCATGAACAAGAATTTAAAGCATGGTCTGCCCAACTTCAAAAAGAAGTGGAGTCTAGCAAGATAAATAAATGCCATAGCAGAGGCAAACATCATTGTACCTTAAACAAACCAATAACTACTGATACACGAGCAGCATCTGAAGCAGCCGAAAATCCTGCACTCTGAAGTATTCATTACAAAAGGGCATCAAGATGTAGTTTTCTAAAAATTATAGAGACAAATGATCAATAATTATCAGCATTATCAAATGTACCTGAAGAATTGGAGCAGCATAATACAAGACACTAGGCTGCCCTGTTATCTATCAAGGTAGACATAGACACTAGGCCCGATTAAATTCAGAATACTATACAAGAAAAGTTTACAACAATATTCAAAGCTCAGATTGAATCAACTATATCCAGAAAACCTTGAATGCAACTTGTTGGAATGTATGTACCACGTACCTGCTGAAAAAGGACCAATCCACCACCAATTACGAAGGCTTTCAAACTAGATCCTTGAAAAACCTCCCAAAAACTACCTTCTGACTCCTGGTCTACATAGACCGACTTCAGTGATGATAGAGTACTTTCTATTTGCTCCTCAGATGCCTTATCACCATCAGGTCGACCTCTTAGCTTGCTAAGTGCATAGATTGCCTTTTCTTTGTTTTCCTCCATACTGCCTTTTCCCTGCACTGCTCTAAGTAGCAACCATCGAGGAGAAGGTGGCAAAATCCACATTCCAAGACCCATCAGGATTGCAATAGGTGCACTGAATCCATACATAAAACGCCATCCACCAACAGAACTGATTGCAATGCTTCCAACAAGGTAACCAAACTGCAAGTATGACTCAGTTCAGTTCAGAGAAAGAACTTATGTGCTTATGCTACCACAACATGAACTACAAGTGTTTAGCACTTTCAATACCAGGATTCCTAGAACTATGAATAGCTCTTTTAGAGATATCAGTGTCCCACGAATTTGAGATGGAGAGGTCTCAGCAATATAGAGAGGAGCTCCATGCATGGCCTGTACAAAGAATAAAAGAAAATGCTAAGATAAAACATAACTGAAGTCTTAAGTAAAACTTGACTCGCAGTGCAAGAAGTTCATATCAATAACTTCAAATGCATGAATCCTGATCGTGGACAAAGGTAAGAAACACCCTCAGTCTCCAACAGGCAATAAAAATACCTAATTTTGTAGAGTCCAT